>NW_015374211.1:165617-420028 GCF_001272555.1 Dufourea novaeangliae | reverse complement strand
CTTTCCCTATCTATCTCTCTTCTCTCTTCTTCGTTTCTCGGTTTTTCTCTTTCTGCTCGTTTCACCGCGATCTCCGTTCTCGTTTTTCTTTTCCCTGTTTCCCTTTTTCTTTCCCCGATACCATCCCTCCCCTTCCCCTTCGATTCCTACCGCGATCGAGCCCACCCCCAATTTTTTTCCCCTCGAGCGCAGGCGGCCACCGCGACGCCCCCCCACCCCCGTACACCTAGCCGTTTACGAAATTAGTAGCCACCGGTACTACTCGAAATGCAAGGAATTTTCGATACCGCCCCTCCCCCTCCCGCGCTTTTCCTTCTCCTACCGGAGAATTTTTTTCTCTTCTTTCGTTTGTTTCTGTCCTCATCGTTACGTCTCTCTATCTCTCGTCGTCCCTTCGTTCCTCCTTTCGGCTCTTCTTTTGTCTGTATTTTGCTCTCATTTCTTCTGCGCTCAACCCCTCCAGCCTCCTCCCCCCATAGCAGCACTTTCCAACCCCCTACCGTCCCTCTTCAGCCGATGGTTGGCGGCTCGACGCACACGTGAGAAATCGAAGGATGACGATAACGCGCCGATCCGGGGTGAGTGACCCTCGGGGACGCGCGAATTTTTTTTTACATTCCGAGGATCGTCCCCGATTCCACTCACCTCGGACTCTTTCTGAGACGAACTATTTGTGATTTTTATGTTCGATCGCGAGCAGCGGATTTGGATATCTGAGGGACACAGCGAATTCGTTCGATCGTATTATACTTGCGACAGAATTTTCGGTAGTTCAGTATTTCTTAATAATTGAAGTATACCGATCGTCAGAATTTATTATTTTTACAATACAGAATATTGTAGATTTTGTCTCTAGGGACGAATATATCATCAATTCTCTCGAATGTTAACTCTATCGTATGATAGATACCATACTTCTGGTCTAGAAACACTCGCATGAAGAGGTTGGATACAACAGTCGTTGCTTTGAATATCAACGACTAGCTTTCGTGCCCACGGCTTCGCCTCGCGTGGATTTATATATTATATTATTGTAATTATCCCCATTTATTCAAACATCTTTTCGTCCCCTCGAGATTGAATTTCCAAAAATCTTGATATTACTTTCCAGGTACTTGTGTAATGAGCATTTTAAACCAATGGGATATCTCACTGAGATTAAGAGATACTGAAGATTCGCAGAAAATACATTTTATCAAATCCACACTCTTGGAGTATTTTCCAACTCGATAACGTTTCAGCTTTGTCTGTGGCTACATACTTCGATCAAGTACAGAAAGCAATTAATTGGTATACTTTTTCATGTAAATACAGTTATAAATGTTATCTTCGATCGATATAATATTATAAATATTTCTGCACAAATTACGGGGTCGAATGTGAACGAATCCTTAACGGATAGTTCAATAGAAATGTGATTAAAATTTACCGCTAGTCGGATCCGGAGCCAGACATATTAGTTCTTCGGACGACTTCGAAATCAGGTCCGGATTTTGTTATTTAATCCGGTTTGCTCGACTGCCCGCCGGATCTGCCGATCACCAGCCACGGAAATCGACCGCTCGAAAATCGATATCCACGGGACAGCCAGCCAGCCAGGCGGTTGTTGTTAAATATTTAAGCCCCCTCGCGTTTTAGACAGCGCGCTCGCGCGGCACTGTTGCATAAATCCAATGATAAGTTTAACGGCGTAACGAGTAATTAGCCGGTAATCAGATTAACGGGCGCTACGTTTCGGGGTCGTTTCGCGCGTTCCGTCCGCGTGGCTTCGATCGCGACCCAGTTTTTCCAGGGTTCTTTTTACCCTCGCTTTCCTTCGACCGTTCTTCCCAACGACGAGTACATTTTTTTTTCTTTTTCCACGTCCCTTTTTTATGCTCGTACACGATTGGCCACAGATAGTTCCTACGATCCTCTTCGTACTGATCATAAATAGACTACGAGTGCTTCTCATAGATTCACGTGCCTGATTCCATCGAGTTGAAAGTAAAGCAAAAGCTTCATTGGAACATTCAATTGTTATATTTTAATGAAAAATATGTACCGAAATATGTTGAATATATACGTATCTTACGAGTGTTTATAGAGATTAGTAAGGAAAACCGTAGAAAACAAGTGGATGAAGGTGATTGGAAACGTGACCCGTTTTATTTCTCACCGTGGAGTAAGATCTCGCCATCGAAACCGGGTAATCACTGTCATCGTTATTTCTAATTACCCCCCACGGTAATTAGGAGAACTCGTAGGCTCGGATTTTGTTGGACGGGGTGACGGGCGGTTGACGGTCTCGAGTGACGTCGAAACGCCGATTTGACGAGTCCCGTTCCGTGAAATTCCCGGTGAAATCGATTTCAGACACACCCCACTGGACCACTCTGACGCGAAAACTAATTCTCTCTTTTTTTTCCCCGTGGTTTTCTCATTTAATTAACCATTCCTCCCGGCTACCAGCCCCTCGTTCGCCAAAAGTTGAACGAACGTTATACGGGGGAGGGGCGCGCTGTTTGAAAGTTTCGCCCCTGCTATCGATTCTCGTTCCGATTATCGCGTGGCCAAGGCGCGCGTTAACAGGATATTTCACCTGTTAATTTTCTAATGACCGGTCATCTCGGTTAGGAGTAGTATCGGCGTAACCGATGTGTTGTATTTCGTTAACAACGCGCAGCTGTCCCCCGGAGCATCGGAATCGGCGGGGTAAGTGGAACTAGAACGAGCCAATATGGGTCAGACCACGATCCAACGCGTCGCACCTATCGCGATTTCGATCACTGAGTGGGCGGCGACAAGATAAGTTGATTCTTGTTATCGGAGCCTGGGACCGCGGATAATTCGAACTTGGAAATGATACCCAAAGATTCATCGATTTTCACTAATTTATGAACGAGGCAACGGCCTTTTATTACGACTTCAAACGATCAAAATCGCTGAGGAGCATTGATTCGAGGAGTATTTTCCGAATCGTAGCAATATCACCGAGCCTGAATAGCAATTCTTGGGAGAAGGAGGGCAATGTTGAATGAAGCCTTGACAATCTTTCATAACTTTATATTTATCAGGTCTTCCCATAAAGTAATACGAATTCGCTTTTATGTTTATAGCAAAGTGAATTCCAATCTGTAATCAAAAACTATTAATTTTCTGCCTGTATGTATTTTTCATCATTTTTTCCACAATATTTCGCCCATCTTCTATACCTACTTTTCAATACCAACCTCCAGTTTGACTTCGCGCAAATATAAAAACAAAAATTCGCATTATTACTTACGGGATGTCCAGATATTTCCTTATTACGCTAAAGGCATGGAATCGCCAGTAACGAAAACAGAGGACCAAAACCGCGGTGCTCGGCATCGCGACGGGCACAGAAATCGGTTGGTACAGAGGGGAGGGGGGGTAGCCCGATATTCGTGTCTCAGTGAGACAAAAAATTTGACGCTGATCCGCGTCCACCAGTCGAAAGTATTTTTCCATTGTTATATATCCCTCCTAGCAGGAACAAAACGGACGCTCGAAATAATGTATACACACACGGGCAGAAGCGCCTCTCTAATGCCTCTTAATGCTTATTCCGCTGTCGGGCCGGAAGTTAGCCCAGTTCTGTTTTCGTCCCACCCACCATCCCCCTATTCATTTTCTCTTTCTCCATGCATACATTGTTTACGTGGACAGCAGCTCGCCCTACGGTGTACGGTACTGTTGCTGCCACATATAGATTATTGATCAGGCAATAACTCAAGGACTAGTCGGGCCGCATATTACCACCATACCAGCCCAGCCAGCCAGCGTTCCGGCTAACGTTGGTACGCAGTAGTTATGCTAATTAAAGGCAACCTTTCGGCCCCGCAGCCGACATAAACCTAGGCCATAGCGGAGATCATTATGTGCACATGTGCCTGTCGCCCGAAACGAATCCCCATCTCCCACAACCTCCCCCTCTCAAACCCGTTAATGAATTTCTATTTCATTTTCTTTTGCCAGGCGGTCTCCTTTTTATTTTAACGGTGGCACATCCGCCCCCCAACCACCCTCGCCACTCCATCGACGAATCGTAGTGGTTTTTTCACAACCCCTTCCCCTTCCCTGTACTTTCACCCCCGGAGGCTAGAAAAATTTACCGATAAGCGTGTGCGCCTCTATCGGGTATTGTCCGAATATGAATACCTGAGTACCGAGGGGCCCCCGGGTAATAATGCATCCACGTTCGCCTCACTCCCCTCCCAACCCCCCTCTTCACCGCTCACCTTGCACCCCCACCACCCTCCCCACCGCGGCGAACACCGCGGGAGCATTAATTAGTGGACGAATTAAATTTTAGACGACCACCAACGGGCGTCTAAATGTTTAATTAACTGATTAATTAATCGACAGCCGGATGCGCTCCGGTTACAACGTGGAGGGTTTTAACCATGCTTTGCCAGAGGATCGGCTGTCTCCCTCTCTCTCTTATTCGATGAACGCGCTGTGTAGCGTGGGAGAGAGGGGGGGGGGTCTGTATGAACGAAAATGTAGAAAGGTGTCCGATTCTGACATTATATGTTCGATAGAACAGAATGTAACTACATTCTTTTCTGGAGACACTGATGGGCGAACGTGTGAGAGATTTAAGGGTCGTTGGCCGTTATTGGTTTCATCGTGTTAGAACGAGATTTCACCCTTTACTGAAATCTTCTATGCACGATTCGATTATACATACACTACCAACCGAAGATATGGGATCAGAATTCATAATTGACGGAACAGGAAGTCATTATATTTTGTCGCAATAATAATTAAAGTTAAGGAATTAGTACATATACAAATCAATTCTAATCAGTTTTAGCAGCATTACATCTACCATAAAGGTTGGACAATAATATTTTTCTCTTTCTGTAATTATCAGACCTGTTCACCCCATACTTTCGACCGGCAGTCTAAATATAGGACTCGAATGACTTCTGGTTTCTAAACGTATACCATCCAACGGGAATGTAAAACACTACCACAAACGTTCCGAAGAAAGTACGAACGACCCATTCTCCTCTATCTTCGATATAATTTCAATCATCTTTGTATTTTCCCTCCAGAAACAACCCCCAGCCCCCGAAACGACGTTCGTGTAACGTTGCAATATTCACGTATCAAATATACATTTAATTCCCTTCCGAAAGAAACTTCATCTACGATAGGATTGATAGCGAAGTGGTGAAAGACACAAAGTGAGTGGAGGCGGACAGGGGAACGGGGGTTGAAACCACGCCAGCGTGGAACTGATACAGAGGCGCGATTTTATGAACCCAAAGCATATTCCTGAGGACGTCCACGGCCACTAGAGTTACTAAGAGGATTCTCTCCGAAAAAAAGCAGAATAGGGAATGGAGTGGGAAAAGGATGGGAGGGAAGGAGTGGGTTGAAGGAAGCGCATACCGAACGACGAAGGACCTAAGAGACCTGATGGGGGAGGTTTCGAGGGGAGGTTGGTCTGATGTCCGAGTAGAAGCGACAAGAGCCTTTCTTCTTCTCTGCCGCAGCATTTTCCATAAGTGGATCGTTACGTCGATCCGCGATGCTGTATCGGTGGAGTAGCAAAAAGGGAACCCGGGGCGAGGGGGAAGGGGATGGGTTGCGTATCAATGCGAAGTGGCCGTGGAAGGAGGAAAAAAAAATGTATAATGAAAATACTCGAGCTTATAATAGCCGTGAAAGTCGGCCAAGAAATCCCGTACGAGCCGCCACTCAGGACTCGTTAGCTGGGATGCATGAATTTCGTTTCATCCCTGATGTACTGGTGGTGGTGATGGTGGGTAGTTATTGTTGTTGTTGTTGCCTTTATGCGACGAGTACCCTGTCGATTATCTGTTTCTCGTTTTCCGGGGGGTGGCTGTTCTTGGATTCTTCTACCGACTATATGGTGAATGTTCACCACTGAAGAAGTTCCACCGGTAGGTACTCCGTTTCTCTTTTTCTTTTATTTGTTTATGAACGATTTGGGAATGGAATCGTCGATTCAAATTACTGGTAATTGTTGCCTGATGATGTATTATTCGGGGATAGAAGAGGAGGCACTTGGGTGTAAAGGGGGGGGGGCGGATTGTCCTTAGAAACAGTAAGGGTGGATTCCTCGGAAATCAATGTACTTGGGTGCATGGTTAACGTATCTTCGTCTGTGGAACACGGTTCTCTTGGACTTGCAAAACCGCCCTTATATATTTTGTTTAGAAAAATATATAAATAACAATCGCATAAAAGCTTTCGACACCTAATTGTTATGCCAGAAGTCTGTGGACGAAATGCACGAGTCACACTGTATACGACATTTTAAATTCAATTTCATCGATACACCACAGCACGGACGTTCACACCTTCGCCATGTTGCGCATCGACACGAAAGTGGACGAGGGAACCAAACGTCTGAAAATCCTCAACGTCGTCGGTCTCGTGTCTCTCATCCTCTCGCCGGTCCAGTTCCATCGATAGCCTTCGAAGACCGTCGTTTTGTGTACCTTGCACTCTCGACTCACGGAGAATCGATCGAGGAACGTTAGAGAGAAGTATTTAGGCGGCCGTAACTTCCCACCGTCTCGAGGCGGACTTGCGTCGTCCAAACTGTCGGGGATAACGTCATCCTCTTCCCCCCGAAACGGGAGGGTGAGGGTGGTCGGAGAAGTCGGAAGTCGCGGGAAAGAAAAAACGACCACGATGGGGATGGGAGGGATCAAAGGATCAAAGCGTCTGGCCGAGAGACTCTCCCGTCTCGAGACACGAAAATCAGGGCGGCGAAAGGGTGTGAAAAAGTGGAGGGAAAGGGGTTGAAAACGAAGAAAGTGATAATTAAGCCTCCGTGTAACGATACAGTGTTGCGTCGTCGCCGATCGAGTCGCGAGAAACAAGTAGAACAAGAGTCTTGATAGCAAAACTCTAACTACCCCGATTTAAAACTCACAGCAGTGATGGGAAGAGAGAAGATAGAGATCGTGAAATCTGGTCTATAGAGAATCGATAAAATTATCACAATTTAAGGATCAAAAGACACCCTTGAGAGAGAAGCAACCGGAGACAGTTAGAAAATGCCGAAATCGCAATAGCTCGAAAATGCACTGGGGGGGGGGCGAAATAAGGGTGGGAGAGAAAGGTTTCTTGGTTCGACTCCTGCGGCAGCAACGAAACTGGCGGCCAATGGCGTAACACGCAGCCCAGAGCCATTATTGGAAACTCGTTACATGCACGGTGCCCCACGTCGTTACAAAGGCGCGCACACACCACCCCCTCCGATCTGCCACATCACCGTCCCCCTGTGGCCTCTCCGTAACACAAGTACTCGGCAGAAGCAACCTACGTCGTCGCCGTTAGATCGCACTCCGCTCCGCCACCCTTCACTAGTCCATTCACCCCCTTGCCCCACCCTTCCCTCGAACTTTATCTTATTTTGTCTTACCTACTTACGCAGAATTTCCTATCCTACTAGACGCGAGAGACTTTCTAAATTCTCTCTGGCTTTCTTTCCCCAAATTTATGAACTTTCGATTTTCGAGTGTCAGTATAATTCAAAGTCTGAACACCTTCGACATTTGACTTCGCTGTTTACCTACATAAGTTTCTAATGTCAAACGATTAAATTCTTTGTCCGAGTGAAATTATTCCCGAAGTCAACCCCAAGGGTGTTGAGGTTTAATTCCCGAATTTCTGAAGCTGCGAAATTTTTCAATAATCAAAGGTAGCATCAGTGCGACTCGAGTTTCGCAGAGAAATTGGAAGGAGGGAGGACGGTGGGATCAAACGGGCGAACAATTCATCGGACGAGATGTCAATCAAAATCGACGCCGGGGATCACCGATTAAGACAAGGGAAAATCGGACAAGCGGGTGCATGATTTAACGATCCTCATTTCACGCGTTCGGCGACGCAGTAGACGGGGAGAGGGGCAGCGAATCGATCTCGATTGAACGACCCAGGTAATCCGATCTGTGAATCGACTCTGTCGTTTGCTGTTAGACCCGACAGATTAGAATCGAACAACCGAATGGAAATTGACGGTCGTGCGATTTTCTTACCAGCTCAAGGAGTTCGGGACAATGATCAAGGACATTTAAGAATGCTACATAGGAAAAGCACAAATGATTTTTGGTCGTTTCAAAAAATTAAGACGAAAGAATAAAAAACACGCGTATAACGGCAGAACACATTCACAACGATGCGATCCATTGGAAAATACAACTAAAATCTTCTTCGTCCGACGTACGATCCATCCCCTAAAATCCACCACTGGAAATTCCCATACGAGCCAGAAAGTATCGAGTACATGGTATGGTGTGCTTCATTCTCGCGCCATTCAGCGTCGAGAGAAAAACCGAGAATCGTCCCCGAGCGTGCTTTTGCGAGCGAAAAAGAAAGCGGGGGAGTGGTTTTCCTCTTGTGTGTGTATACGATGTATGTATAATGCGAAGAGGCAAACGTCTCGCGATGATATCAGTGATTTTTCACGCGAAAGTAGTGAGTGAGGTGACCCAGACTTCCATCGGAGCCTACTAAATAAATGCGCTGGAAGCGCGTCGAATCAATCTTAAACCGAGCTCGTGGACTGCTTCGACGATGTTCGAGGGTTTAAGTGAGTTTAAACGACGCCGTTCCACCCCCTGCCCACCACCCTCTACCAACCCTACGCGACGATGTGTACATACATATACATATACGCCAGTGTATGAAATATTATTGCGACATTCACCATCGAAGACACGGAAGAGACATTTTCAGAGGGTCGTGATTCCGGGGGACCGGTACCCATTTTTCTGAGATGGGCTCGAGGGGCGTATCCTATCGGCGCGCAAATTAGGCCGTGATATTCCTTTCAAGAAGACCCGGTTGAAGTTTCATGGACACTAGCGGATGATAAGGCTACATATTCAATGATCTTTAAGAAGGCCGCCGAAAACAAATCGGGGGTCGGAAAATTGTCGAAAATGAAATTCCAAAACCCCATTTAATAGAGCGGAAATTTCGCAAGTTTTCGAAAGTTTCCCTAGCACGGAATTTCTATCGGAGTCTTTCAACCTGCTGTCGGCAATTAACGTACCGTGTCTCGAGTGAAACTTCGGCCATCAACCAGAGGGCAGGCGAGGGTGGTCGCGCCTGCTGGACTGTTAGCGGTCGGGACGGGAGGGAGGGATGGGTGAAAGTAAAGAGTTTAAGCACCCCTTAATTCGTAAGACCTATCCTCGCGAGACGTGGGAACCGAAAGGGATGTCCAGCGAAAAGTTTCGAGGTGGGTAGGAGAACGACGCCTAATCAGATCAATTTTTCGATAATGAACCCGTTGTTCCTCCCTCTTGTACGAAGACCTGGACAGTTTCGGCCACGGAGGGGTGGGGGGTGAACGATAAGGAAACCTGGAGGCTGGTGTGGGGCGGCTTGTCGAGAGGAGTCTGTGTTTTAAAATGCTGTCTCGAAAAGTCGTTAATGCCTTTAGAGCGTCTTCGTGTTTTCTGGATATCCGATGACCGGGGAGAACCGACAGGAGGGGGTGAGGCTGAGGGAGAGAGGATGTGTCAGAAAAATCGAAAGACTTGTTCGTCCACCTTTTTCTTGTTCTTCATTCAACATTCCCTCTTCGCTGTCTGTGGATTCCGTACCACATTTTCAATCTGTATACCAGAAAACATATTTCTAATCTAATAGTTCCACATCGAAACACGTTTTAACCCTTAAAACAATTCCTAATCGTGCAATCCTCCACACATGATTGCTGGCTTAATCGGTGGTTTTTGTTGTAAAAAAATTCGACCGACAAGAAGAGTTTTCTCGTGTTCGTACCAGACCAAATGGGAAGGGGGGGGGGGGGGGTTGAACGGGGGAATGATGGGGTGAGGTGAACTCGAATTTTCGCGGTCGCGGATCAAAACACCCGACGAACAACGGCGGCGGGCGGTGCGATATTGTTGGCGGTGGCAGGTGCTTGACAAGAGTCAGCGAACCGCGGCCTAGAGTCCCCCCTCTCCTCTCCACGCGATATCTCGAACCGAGCTCGCATCAAAGAGCACGCGTGTACGATAGCAATTAATTTCATTAGTAACGAAGTAATTAGTTCGAGCGACGATGCATCGCTATCGTCGATATACATACGTGTGGGCGGCCCCCCTCCCTCGTTACTCGAAAGAGTTGCTTCTGGAGTCCTGACTAGGAGGATCTTCGACCTTCCCGATGGGAAATGGTGGAAGTCGAACTCTATGGTACTGAATAGTGTTTAAAATAATTTCAGAAAATATTTGGTACAAACAACGTGAGGGTGCTCTACTTTGAAATAGAATCCTGGATATCGGAGGAGCTTCTAGCTTCACTTTCACAAAACAAATTCAAGACTCCAGCAGCTTCAACCCTGTACGCAATTCTGTGTTGGTAGAAAACGAACTAGAAAACGAGCCTTTTATCCTCTCCAACCCCCGGAAACGCAACTTTCCTCCGGCGTCCAATCAACTCCCCGTTTCCCTGAACACTCCCGGCTGAAAACTTTGAAAAAAAAAAAACGCCCCCAAAATCTAAATCGGCCACGTATAAACGGTCCTTGAAATCAGCTCTGCCGTAGAAAAACATTGTGGAATAAAGAAAACGAACGCCCCCCTTCCCCTGAAAGCCCGATGATAGTTCCTATCAACTGCGCCAAATCCAAAAAAAAAAACAACAAAGATGAAGAAAAAAAGGGACAAGAATAGACCACGAAAGGAAAAAAAAAGAAGGAAAGATACAAAACCATGTCGGTGGGGGAGTACAGGGATCGACAGGGGTTGGGAGTGGAGAGATCGATCGGCGTCGAAGCGGAGCATTCACGACTAAAGTCGGACGAAAAACGTCGGAGTCACGGCGAAGTAGCGAGGAGAGTGTATGTATATACGCGACGCGAATAACGGGGGTAATCTCGCTACTCTTCCGTCGCTCATTCGAATCCCACGCTAAATTTCAATCTGACGTGTACAAAAGTCTCGAGCCCTTTCCCCACCCCTACCTTCGATTCAGTTCCTCGTGACACAGGGAACGGGACTCGTGCTCGAGGCAACGGTCCATTTCTGCGATCTTCTGTCCCCATTCCATCAACCATTTCACCCCCCACCCTTCCAACCCCCTGGTGTACATCCTCGATGCACACGTGTGCACCAGAGTCCATTTGAATATAGCCAGTCGAGCGGGCGCGCGCTCTCCAGTACCTTGCCGGGCAAAAGTTTCTGCGATCGGTGGGGGGAAGGGTGAAATGGGTGTGTACAACCTCAAACTCATTAGTTTCGATTTCTTCGAACGGTCAGTTCGATCTGTAACGATGTTTTAGGGTATATATCCACGCTGACCAAACTGCGGCTCCCGTATACTTGCACAATATTTTTTTCACAAATTAAGTTTCAAAAAATGTTGATCCTTCAGCTGAATATACGAGCTGTTAAATTTTTATTCCAGACCACTGCAAGCGTATAGGTCAAGACGGGTTTCGTCTATCGTGCCATGTAACTTTTGGCCAATGGTGTACGTGTAGGGGGTGCGTATGTATGCCGACTAGAGAGGGCCACCACCCCCTCCCTCCCCCCCTCTAGCCGGTGGAGGTCCTTTTAAGCCAAACCATCCCCTTCTGACGGCGTATATACGTGCCCCTCCCTCATCCCCCTCCTCTCATGGGCGTCCATTTCCCTCGATACAGACCCTGGCAATCCTTGATGTATCGGCTCGCGTATACACGGAGCCGGGACACAGCACAACGTCGCGGTGCACAGCGTCGAGGCGCACCTAATTAAACTTCGCCGAACGCGCGGCGGCAGGGAGAGCACGTTAGACTTTCATTCGGTCGGTGGCTTTTCTTGCGTCCAACCACCACCCCCCTTTTTCCCGCCCCCGTCCAACGTCGAATCGAACGAGCTTCCGGGCTTCTTCCGCGAATTGCGCCGGGGAGGGTGGATTTTTGAGCCCTGTATCCGGCCGACTGATTTTATTCCCTATCCTCCACCCCCACCAACCCCCTTCATCCTCTAGGCGTTCCAACCCCCCATTCAACGACTCTTCTGCGTCGTTTTCTATTAGGAGACGGCCAGGGAAAAATGAAAGTTCGTGATTTCGTCGGGCCCTCGTCCCACACTCCCGATCCCCCCAGCCACGGGACGCAGGAAGTTCCCCTTTTTCGGGGGACTCTTTGGGAAATCGTTCGTCAAGAGTTATTCGAATTTCGGAAGTTCGCGGCTGGAAGTCGGGGGGGGGGGTGCGAATTTATAAGAGGCTCTGGCCTTACGTCGATGGGTAGGGAGGAGAGGATTATTTGTTGGATCTTTACGGTGAATAATGGAATTCCACGATTGGAAAACACCGCGCTCTCCTGGTCCCCGATACGGCTTCGCATTAATTCAGAGCATTCTCCCATATGTGACGGGTAAGTAGATATAAAACGGGGGGTGGGGGGGGGTGCTATTAATTAATTCAATTGTGCCAGGTAGACTACGGGGATCGTAGGTACGTTCTAGCCGTAGCCCTGAATCCAAAACCGGTGAAGTCTCGAATTAAAATTTTTCTGGCAGGAACCTACGAAAATTCCGAGCACAGACTTTGAAAACCGCGAATAATTTTGCTTTGGAGGGAATACTTGAATTTCTCAACCAAACACGCGGAGATCTGCTTCGGTGAAACTACGTATCCTTGCTGACAAAAGTGAGATGTATCAACCGGCGAAAGAATAGAAAGCAAACCCGAAGTATATCCACGTAGGTACACATAAAGAATTAACGAGAATCGTGTGAGAACTATACATGCCTTGGTTCCCCCGAAAAATGCACACCCTATCCTTAACTCGCACGCAGTTTCAGCGGAAAGGGATGGGGATAGGGGGCGTCTACCCTCGAGGAAATGCTCGATCAAACATTTACAAGAATTTACTTCCGTAACGGTTGAACGATCGTCTGGAAGGGTTCAGAATGGCCGTATTAAGGGCGCAATCGCTTGTTCCGCTTTGTTTTTTGGCGGATGGAGGGAGGGCCTCATTAAGGGCAGCTACAGAGGGTGTAACCGATGTAACATCTAACGAAAGATGGGGGAGGGGGCTAATCGATTGTTTTTAATTGCATTATAATTCTAGCGGTCGTTAAAAGTCACTAGGGGAATTCTCGCGCGTTTCTAAGGGTGTATCGCTAAGTAAGAGGGTTGCGCTTCTATCTTCTCTAGAGAGACAGACAACTGGATATTATAAAATGGGGTACCGATTAGTAAGCGTGTTTGACAGTAATAGGCGACCTGATTCTGTTTTCAATATTTCTTTTTTTTTTTGGCAGGGGAAACACAGCAAATGATTGCGTTAACATACAATTCTCATTTGGTTCATCGTCTACACGGCACGGAGGTATAAGAACGGTGAATTTAATTAAGATATTAAAAAGTGATGTAATTTTGATATTACCATATGAGTTGTGAAACGGTTGGTGATGAGTCTCGAGACCGGTTCCTGGGTGGTGGATATCCAGCATGGCATCCGGCTCGCCTCCGCTCTCAGAGCAGTTGCTCAGGGCTAAAACCAAACCGATAGACACACACCTTGCGTTTAAACTTCAAATCAGTTTTCAAATGACGGCGATCCGTGTGTTAATTCCGCGGAATACCCTCGCTTATAATTTCTTTCGCGTCTATCCGGCCCGTCCTCTGGATTTCTCGACACGGCCTCCTCTCTCCTTTCCCATTTTTTTTTTGTTGGTTATCGCTCCTTTCGATTGCTTTTCGCGTCTAAACGATCAACTTGTACTGTGTAATTCTAAACACGATTCACGTGATCTGCTCGTAAACAATCTCGAACTATCCAAGCTTTTCGCGAAAATATTCAAATTTTCAACTTTTAAAGGTTTCAAAATACACACCGAACATATTTCGAAGAATTTCGAATTCACAAAATATAGTATACTGAAATATCTTTTTTTTTTTTGCACTTCTAGAACAGTGTCGATTATCTCAAAAGCGGTTAGAATGCAAAACGAGGATCTACTCGTGTGTGGAAGCACCGAAAGTCCCCCTTCCGAGTAACCACCAAGCAAATCGAAGTAAAACGGCAATCTGAACATAACGGGACAACGCGAAATTAATCCCTAGGATCCTATAATTTGTTCCGAAGTAGTCCGGGGGAAAGGAGATGGCCTACCGTGAAAATCATCGAGAGGCAAACGTGGCCGTTTTATTTCTCTCTGTTCTCCCCTACTCCGTCATTTGGAGTCGAACCGAGGCGCGCGCGTTTTTTTTTTCTTTTTTTTTCTTTTTTGTTTACGTGACGACTTCGTTCTCCGTTTCTTCGTTCGCGGTTACGAACAAACTGAACAAAACCGGCGAAAAGAGGAGAAACGTGCCGTGAAAGAAATCATAAAACACAAAGCAGGGGTATGTCACACGTGTCCACTTAAAAGGTAAATTCATAACTTATACGATAGAAACTATAAACCGACCGTGGGACAGACAGCGTCTTCGGGCCTGCGAATGTGCGTCTATCATTTTTTAAAAAGACCGCCCTTTTTATTCTCTCGACTCCAGCGAAAAAATGAACCGTAAAAATCTCTAAATCAGAAACATTCGACTGAATCTATCTTGAAACGAAACGTACGGAACCAAGTTCCACGTGGTCCACGGGATATCTATCGTGATAAGTTAAAAGAGAGAAAAGAAAAACAAACGTTTCATTCGCAGTCGTTTTCGGTACACGAGCAACACATCGCAAACGATACGCTCGATCGACGCCGCGTCCGGGAAATTCAAAACGAATCTCTCACGTCAGCCGAAGTCGCTGTCCGCTGGAAAACGGTCAACAAAATACTACATACGCTAAAGAAAAGGTGTAACCAAACAGGGAAGCAAACGTAACCATACAGGACAGTGGAGATTAAAGAAACAACAGAAAAGAAGAAAAAAATACATATACTGGTTGTGTAGGAGGGGATGGAAGTAAAAGGGATTCGGAAAGGGGGAATGAAAGAAACGCGGAACGAAACCATTTCCGGCCGCGAAACCCGAGTTGTTGTCCCCCCCGAGGAATTTTCTCGCGAACGAAGTCGATGGTGCGTGTCTTTTGTCTATCCGTTTGGCTGGTCGAGAACTCTGGACAGCAGTTTCCAAAAAGAACCGTGGTTTCCGAGTTGTTTTGCAACAACACGAACCCCCGAGGAGACGATATCGATTTCCCCTGGTTCACGATGCCTCAAAACCACCACCGAGGGGGGGTGGAATGGTCGGTCCTCGGTAACGGTCCGCTTCTCTGCGATCTTCCGTGTAGATTTCCGGTTGACGATAGTCTTCGAGCGATGACGGGTCGACTGACACCGTACGTTAAACCCTTATTCCGAGGGGTTGAGAACGAAAGGAGTAGGGGAATGCATAGACGCATCTCGAAGACCAGAGTTTTTTAACCGCAAATAGAATGTTTTTTTGTGGGGGGGGGCGATGGAACGGTAAATGTATCGGAAGAAATGTTATCTCTCGAAGGTCATCCCAAAGGCAATATTATAAACCACTGGAAATTCTGTTCGGTCTCATTTCTTGTCTTTTTCTTGGGTGTTTGTAACTGAAAACGTAGGAATCATGTATTTGTTTTACACGTTATGTTGTCGTCGAGGAAATCTTAATCGGAAGGATTTAAGATTGATCGTTCGAACGGATCTATTTTGTCGCTCTTCCTATCTCGGAACAATCGGCCAGAGAAGTTTTTAAATCTCCATTCTATCGGACGAGCAGATTGTAAATTATGTCTCGCGCTCCCCCCCCCCCTCCTTCCCTCGATATCGAGTGAATTGAAAGGTACCCTGTCATCCCCCTCTGCGTCACGAATGAACGTCCCGAATAATTTCAGGGGCCGGTTTTTGAATAATCGTTCGGATATTCGGTTTAAAACGATTATGGTAAAGTTGTAAATTATTCCGAGCTCCAGCCACCAACCCGGAGGGGGTAAGGGAAGGTCGAAGGAACCTCCACTCACACCTAAGGAGAGAGAGAACGCTTAAAGGGGGGAGGTGGGATCTACGTTCGAGATGGCCCGTTCATATTTCTCGCTAAGAATGTCTGTAAATATTCTGCACAAAACCCCTCCAGACATCAAACGGAGAGAACACGCTCTCTTGTTCGATTTATCAAACCGAAGATCGATCGGAAAATCCATAAAGTATCCGAGAACGGGTGAATAATGTCGAGGTTCGAAAGTGTCACCAGAATTACCTAGCAATTCATAAAAGAACCCCCGTGGAATACTTCGTGTATTAAATTATTCGTATCACCACATGTTTATAAGAAAAGGGGCAAGGAGAACGAGACGTTGAAGGGTGTCATAATAACATCCCCAAGAAAAATCTATATAACACTCTACAAACGACCGAAAAAGACAACACGCGTAATCCTCTGTTCGGTGTTCACAAATTATCCAACTGCGAGGGCGTGTGTGTGTACATATATGGTACATTAAATGGAACGAAAAACGTATCAGGGTGAAAAAGAAGAAGGGAAGAAACGTTACCTCCGAAGGGGGAAGGGGGTTGAACACGAAAGTCTCTCCAGTCGAGTTCAAAGTTCTAATAAGCCCATCATGAAATGTTCGTATAATCAAGCGCGCGCGTTAACGGAAAAAAAACACGGGGGAAAAACAAGCGAACAGCCCAGCGGCCTCAGAAGGATTGAGGGTTCGAGGTTCCTGTTTTTCTCTCTTTCTTTCCATTTTTTCCCCTACTCCCCTCCCCCGCGCAGACGGTACCAGCCTGTACACACGCGAGTCACGTACGTAACCAGTAAACGGAGCGACTGATGTGTATGCCCTCGTAACAGTAAGCCGGTTCCCACTGAGGAGAACCCTGTTCACCTACGTCTAACAGCGCCGGAAAAGAGGGTAGAAAGCGAGATAGAACGCGCGAGGCGAACAAGGTGAAACCGAGTGAGACAGAGAGAAGAAGAGAGACAGAGAGACTTTGTATGCCGTGTAGTAGTAATACGTGTTTCCGTAGCGGTGTGCATAGACGTATACCGCATGCATGACGTGGAGGATGAGTCACGCTCCCGTGGAAAGCAGTTTCAGGGAGAACTCATCACGAAACTTTCCGGAAATATTTGTCCTTCTTTTTTTCCCCCCACACTCCCCCCCCCCATCTCCCTCGTAGAATACTTCGGACATAGTTGGAACTTCCACCGCGGAAAAAGGCGCGCGGTGGTCTTCGGTTACTTTTCCTTTCTAGTTTCTCTGCTTCGACTGTAGTGGAGAGAGGGGGTGGTTATTACGCTGTGTTGCGACAATAGTTTGTTTTCAAAAGGTTTGTATTAGCCTATTTTTGTCGAACAGTGGACACCTTCGATCATAACCGCGGGTGTGTGAGAAGTTCGTTTATCCGGTAACGTGATTTTGGAGAACTAGGGGGTGAAGATGTAAAATTTCACAGCTGTTCGACTATGGAAGCATGAGTAACGGGGAGGCAATCGACAGCGGAAACGTTTCTGTGCATACGATGGTAGTACTTTGCGTAATTTTTTTTTCTTTCTTTTATTAACACTTTGATGTCGAATGACGTAGTAGTACGTCTTTCGAAAGTTAAGAACTAGAGTAGTAAAGAAAGTTGAATAAAAATTAAATATCACCCTTTTTTTCAGGCCACTAAAGGGGATAGGGCCTTAAGTTGTAGCTTCTAAATATTTTTCGAACACCTGAACGTTGTATATTTGCTTTTCTTTTGTTTTTTTTTTTTTGCATTTCTGACGGAATGATACGTTTCTATGTGTGCACGACGATGTAACAAACGAGAAGAAACAAATGAAGAAGAAACCCGCACGCGTTCGTCGAGGGATTCCTTTCCATCGGTCCGCTTATGCGTTTCTCGTTAACGTTTATATCGTGGCTACGCGCGTACCGTCGTTCGAGGAGAGGCAAACGCACAGGGCTTATCGTAAAACATACCAGTGTCACCTTTCGTTTATCAACGACCTGCACTGAAGTTTAATTCGAGCCGAACGAGTTCGTCGTCGGTCTTTTAGCGCGGCCGTGACAATGCCACGCCGTCGAGCGAACAATCGATAATTCTTCTTCGATCATCGGTTGCGCGAGGGGACTAACAAAAATTACGATCATTCCGGTGAACGATTATTCACCTCGATCAGTTCGTGGAAATAATCCCGAATGTCCGGAATACACAGAAATATTCCAATAACAACTCACAGAAATATTCGCAGTTACGATGATTGTGACCATTCTTCGTGATCTTATGTATACTGTCACCTCGAACGAATCATACTAGTGCAAGCAATCGTACCGGAAAAATGTTCTTTCGAGAAAACGGAAACTTTATTCGTGATTCTTCGGCTGGTCGTTCTATGCCGAAAACGAAGAAACTCGAATTTTCAACCGTTCCCATCTTCCTTCTCCCACCTACTTACTCCGTTGAATTGAAAAATCATACGGATAGATCTTGGGGTGGATCGTGAGAGGAACAATTTTCGCGAAACTGCTCGGAACACAGAGAATTTCGAGGAACCCCGAGACGGGGTTGCAGAAGACCACGGAAAGACGAATTCTTCGACACTTTTGTGATTCGCAGGGAATCGTGAAAGGTTAGGGCCCGTACGATTTTCCGAGATCCGACCGATGGCGTAACAGCTGTTCCACGGGTAAAGGTGTGGTCGTTCACGTGACATCTGCACCTTGATCCCGCTTCCCCCCTCTGCCGCCTGTCGGGAGACTATTTACCGAATAGTATTCTTTTCTCTACGGCGGCGTTGCAGCCGAAAACAAACTTCCCCCTAAAACGGCGCGTGCTCCCGCCAGAAAAAATTGATTTTCCCAAGGGGGACGAATCGATTAAGGATCGTAACGGTGCCAGTTGGATCCATCTCGATTCCGAGGTACGCGAGCAGCCCCGTTTTAAACCGTAAATCGAGCCTGTGGGTAGATATATTTCACTCCACTTCCTCATCTTTAAATATGCCCCACCGTAGCAAACCACGTAAATCGATCACAAACAGTTAAATTATCGACTGAAGAATGTGGATTCACGGGTAAAGAATCTAAGGTCAAGGTATGACGATCCGAAGAAATTCAAAAAATTAAAGAAATTATACATGTTTCTTGACTGAATTTTGATAAACGCGAACGAGACCTCCTCTAAAATCAGTTTCAGTTTCGCTGTTAGTACAAGAACGTGGTAAATTCCCCAATTTTTTGCGCAAGTCATTCGGCCCATTCTGCGAACGTTGAGGAAGGGGACCGGAGCTAATATCCGGAGAAGGGTCGGAGGGGTGAGAAGCGGCTCGAAACGGAACCAACGAAGCCTGCAGGATGTCCCGTGGAAACGGTCACCACCGATTGGCAATACAAGACGCGCGGAATTCGCCGGCAGTGCGTCACCGGGTGGTGTACACGCACCATTTCGCCATACTACACGCGACGCGCATGTAAGGCCTCCTCCGCCTCTCTCTCGCGCGCGCGCTGTGGCGGTGTCGCGTTTCGGCGCGTGCTGTGACAACCGCATGGAAACCAACACCCTCTCTCCGAACGCAACAAAACCGTTCTCACGTCCGTTGTTCAGGCGCTTGTCCAGGAAAAAATCAGGTTTCTTTCAACAAGGACGAGTTTTGGGACAGCAGAAGCACGTCTCGTCCAGAAACGGTTAACTCGATGGACAACAACAACACAACTGTCATCTGGAAGAGACCACTCCTGTTTGATCTACCTCGGAGTATCTACACATGACGAAATAACCATCAGTGGTTGAATCGTTGTGGGGTCAGTATACCAGAAGAGTCAGTTTTTTAGGTTCGTCTTTGTATGTGTGTACGTAGTATGCAAGAGAATATATATGTGTGTGTGTGTGTGTCAGCAATATAATAACGACAGCCTTGGAATCAACGAACTAATTAGTAATTATTCGGGAAGGTTAGATCCCCTCGAATGGAATCTCCACTGTATCTAAGGTAGACGTAATCGAGATTACACGATATAGCGCTGAAAATTGCTAAAGTTATGTGGGTTTCATAATTCAATTATTATCGAAAATGTTCAAAGAATTAACACGATATTTTCCTCCGACTCACGATAATTGAACGTCCGATGATGAATCATAGACGTGTCGAGGGAATATCATCGATGGCATTGTTGTTAGCTAGAGTTTTCCATCGGTCTGAAAGCCGGGGACAGGTAAGGGATTTCGACGTCTTCGATTGTTATTAATAACGGGGACGGTGGCGTGGTCGTTATGCGCAGAGGGGACGTTCTATACTTGGAACAAGAATAAAAAAAAAATACGGAATGCCGCCTCGAACACAGGGGAGCCCAACAACGTTGAAAATAATTGTCCTGTGACTACGGCCCGGAAACCACGGCGGTCACCACGGTGTACACGTCCTCTGCTGGTCGTTCTATCTCAGCATAAAAGCCCGCATATCGATTGCTCTTTATCGTACCGCCCGCGGCAAGAGGATCCGAGGAAACACGCGCGCGCCTCGAGGAACGACACACACGGGCTCGAAGGAAAACTTTTCCACACACAACACCTCAAAGGGAAAACTTCAGCTGATTGGGGGTGGGAACAACGATCACGGAACCGATATGGATCCCCTGGAACACAGGATCTTTAACCTGTTAAACGTGCCACAGATATTTCGATCGATGCCCCCCCAAGAAAGAAACTGAAACGTTCTCGTTAGTCTCAAACAGCTTAAACGTCGACAAATATTTACACACCATCGAAATTCTGCTTCGAGATATTCAATTTGATTAATTCAATATAACATTGTGCTCTTCGATACTTCAATACCTACGAGATTCAATAATTTTGTTGTGTTCTTAACTCCAACGACACACGAGTTTCACCCCTTCGAGGTTAATAGATGGAAAAACGTAACGACAAATATACCGGCGACATGTCAATGCAGACATTAGCGCCACTCACGAACAAATGATATGGAAGTCGATATGGTAATTCATGCAGTCGAAATTCTAAAGTTAGTTTCCTTTTAGGAAAGGACACCTGAGTCTCTGAATACAATATAGACAAAATCGGGAATAATTGACGTTCTACGATGGAAAAAAGCTATTTCGTAATATACATATTAATAATCCGCGACTGGTCGAGTTTTTTTTTCGATCTCCCAGATAGAAGATACCTCGACGAGCCGCGTGAAATATTAAAGTGGAGATCGCCGCGTTTCATGGCGACTCCTACGTACGATCCGAGCAACGCAAGACGAATGTGTGTCTCCACCCCGCGTTATAGAGCCTTGAGAAGCACACGGTGTCCCCATCTTTTTTCGTTACATATTTTATATACAACCGAACGAAGGACCTTGCGACAGCCGTCCAACTTTCCATATAACACGACCATATAAACGAACGATTTATCCGTTGTTAAATAAAAAAGAGAAGAAAGAAAGAGACTTCGATTCCAGGGGAATATATTAATACGAACACAGCTGCTTCGACGAGTAGGCTGGATGAACTTACATAACGGTTTTCCATTTCATTTTTATAACTCGATCAACGTGTGGCCATTTTTTTCCAACCGAGCAACGCGCACTGTTAACGAAAAGGGGAGAGGTAGGAAGAACGGAAGAAGGGGAAGTCTCGGGCGAAGCCACCAGGGACTCTCTTCGTGGACAAGTCGACCTTATCGTAATATACTCGTAACGAGCGAAACACCTCTTGGATTCTCTTTGTTTCTCTTTTCACGAAGCACCTCCGTCCGTAACGACACACGACAGATGATGTGGGTACCACGAGGAAGGGATGCACGCGGCGACGTCATCCGAGACACCGTGTCCCCCCACCGTTTACACGACTTTTTCTTGTGTCCTGCCTCCCCTCCTGTCTATCTCTCTCTCTCTCTCCCTCTACCTATTCTTTCGCGTTTCGGGGGCTGCAGACGAGACACCTTTCGCAGCTGTCACTCGCATCTGTGTAATCTGTTTGACGCGCGCAAACTGGACGCGAAGTGTACGGGCCACCGCATGTGGCGCTTGGCCGAGGAGGGGGGATTAAAAACCTCGAATCGAAATTAAAGTCCCCAAATTAAACGTTCCAATGTTTATGTCGAGCATACTTGTCACGAAGTGATGGCATTTTTTGTTTACTGACGAGTACACTCAGGAAGTAGAAAAAAATAAATAAAAATTATATAAGGATAATATATTTATAGTTGAAACAAATTGCATTTGTTATTTAAAGTAAAATTTGAGTAAAACAAAAAACATATTGGTAATTCTAACACATTTTAGAATATTTTAGGACAAAAGAAAACGTACGATGAAAAATAGATCACGTTTAAAGAAAGAAATATATAGAAGTATATATGTACGAGGGCTATTTGATATGGCAGTGAGTTTTTGTTTGACCATAAATGGTGCTCAAGTTGCAAGAGTGGATTTGTCATTTAATTAGAATTTGTGTTACTTTTGCAGCAAATGCATTTCCTCTGCTTTCGTCGAGTATACTCGTCATAGGTTAAAATATAATTAAACACACCAGTGCCTGTTTTCTAAACAAATGAAACACCTAAAATTGTTAAACAAGAACTTGCCGAGAGCGGAAAATCCATGGAGTGTCGAAGAAAAACAGAAATATTCAGGATCGAAGTGTGTACAGCAAGGAAACCTCGAAAGACCAATTAGGGTAGAATTCGTGGTCGGAATTAAACGAGTGGACACTAGAGACCGGCTGGCACACTGTAACTAATGTGTACCTGACCCATTTTAACGATCGATAACAGACCGGTGGACACGATTAAGCGCGAATGACAGTTAGAAACGGACCAGAGGGGAGGGGGGTCGTCATTAAGGGATGAAATTCGTTAAGGTGATTCTAGGATGAACCGTGCAAGAGTTAGGGTAGATGTCCCGATTACTGCCACCTTAAGATCGTAAAATAACTTCATTACAATCATTTTACGTGTTGTGTTTAACCTAAACATCGTCTCTCAGTTTCGAGCAGAATATTATTTAACAGATCCTCTTTCATTAAAAGAAATAGTATTATATATTAAATACGAAGAATTAATCAATAATCAATTACAATCTGCGAGCAATACCAGTGTCCCTGTAACACCTCACCTAAAAAATTAAAGTAATTCTCATAGTACTTTAACAATTCATATTGTACAATAGATACAGATCGAATAATAAAATTACGGCTCTTTCGTTAGTATGATTTCGCCATCACTTCCTACTCGCGGTTTCGACGCTGAAATTGCACTTTCATTTTTCAACATTAATTTTTAACTACCAGGTGTCACACAAGGACATATACTTCTTTATTTTTATTTGTAACTCACAGTTCCCATATACTAAGAAAATGTTTCATACACATTTCTTCATACCTTACGGTTTTATTAAATGAAATAATCAAAATGGTTCAGTATTAGGGACACTAGTAGTAACTGGGACAATTCACCCTAGCTCTGTTAGTTCGTTTGCTATATATAAGTTAATTTTCCATTTTGATTCGCTTCCCCACTTAAAAAGGGACCAATACCATGGGCATCGATCGACGTTCGCTGTATTCATGGAATAATATGCGTTGTTCCAGACACGCCACGAAAGCAAAAAAAACACTGAGATCGCGATCAAGGGAAAGTTTCCACTGATCACGGGTTAAAACGTGTTAATCGATGTCCGATCAAAGTTCGACCCCCCCACCCCAGAGTACGCCAGGAAGATTGAAACTGCATCATTAATCCGAATCCCTGACCCCCTCCCTTACGTTTTGCGAACAGGATTTTCTCCACTGTTTTTCCCTTTCGTAAAAAATGCAACACGCGAGCAGCGTGTTTCCTTCGGTCAGCGTGTGCACGTCGGGGTGCCCGATCGATGCCGACTGTTACTACATATACACCCGCGCGTGTCCATTATCATCGTCGAACAGTATACGAGCCACAAGTTACAGCCGAGTGGAATTAGCACCGCTTTCCCATCGATCCTGCCCTCTGAATCATTTACGAGTCACGGACCGTGTGTGTGTGTGAGTGTATGCTACGACGACTGAGAGCGCATTCTTAAAACCTCCATACACGTAGTGGTGGTATCGCGCTCCATCGGGACGACGGTTCGACAAAATTTCAATTTCTTCTTTGTCGACACCGTAACTCACGACCGCCCCCCGGCCATCTTGGTTTTCGTGAGACTCCACGGGACCGTCTTGGAGAATTTGGTAATGTCCTTAATTACACACACCATATCAACACGATGGTCATCGATCGACAAATTCGGGTGTTTACAACATTTTTTATTTCCTCCTACAAGTGGGAATAATAATAATAATAATACACAAGGCAACACACAATAAGCGACTCGCGAAACTTTTGATCTACAGTTATAAACCAGGGGAAAGTCAGTGTTGGTCCAATAGCGATCGAAATTTATCGTCTGGGCAGACGGATCTCATCTGTGTAGAAGATCCCTTTACTAGATCAGAGAAACAACCAGCTAAAACCGTTTCTACGGAGTCATCGTTTCAAATAACGCTCCATATTAAGTTAAACGTTCCCCAGATGGAGGGGGAACACACCTGTGCTTCTAGAACGTGTTTTAATGAGACGACTCTTTCGAGATCGAGCGAGAAAGAAAGGTGAGAAACAATAGCCGAAGGGAGTGGGGTCTAATCTGAAGGGCACTGGATCGAACCCTTCTTCTTTTCCCAGCATTGTCCGTCCCTGGACGACCCTTCCCGTCGCTGCCGTCTTTTCTTCTTCGCGTTTCACCCCTTTCCGCGGGTTACCCTCGCGCAAACCCGCCACGGTAGGAGGAACAGAGAAAGAGACAGAAAGAGAGACCTAGGCTACAGAATAGTTACAGGCCCTCCTCGACATTATCTTTACACCTTTTCCGGCGTGTACAAAAGGGAACGACACAAACCCCGGCTGCGGGTTCAAGGAAAAGACTCTGAGAGAAATGTTTGTCCTCCCCGAATAAGGGGTTTGCTTTTCTTATTTCGAAACCCAACCCCCTCTCACCTGTCCAGCGCGCCATTTTGCATGGGAGATCTGTCTTGACCTTCTTACCGCGGGTTAGAATTCGAGACGAGGACACGTCGAAATGGAAGTCACTGGGCTGTAGCTCCCGGGAAGGTGATGATGGTTCGGTTAACCTATTCCATCATCGACCCGCAACGTTTAACCCTTTGCGCTCAAACTACCAGTATAGTAATGTGACACTGTGTATTACTATAGTGAATAAAATGGTAACGTGGAATCGAAGGTGGCCTGAATTGAACGTGTAGGGTCCAAAGAATTTAGCTGAAGAAGATTAACACCTTGCACGATCGGTATCACCAATACAACAGAATGATCTTTTCGTTGGCAATGCCACCAGAAAAAAGGTGTCGATCGCAAATGGTTAAGGGTACACTCCTCTGGAGAATACTGGTCGGTGGTAATAGGCTGCCCTAGTTCGCGAATGATTGCTGTCAAACCCGACTCGCGGATGATCTAAACTCCCCTGCTGCGGACACCCGGAGGATCGTTTAATATCCGAAACGTTGTGTACACCTCTCACGAGCAACGGGGTAGGATCTGCAGAATGTTCTCCACCGGGGGCTGAATTTAAAAGCAAAAACCCGGTACCCGTAAGAACACAGGAAGCAACTTACCAAGCTTGTCGATTATAAACCATTTCCTTAAGATTAAGCAAACGGGCGAATTAGAAAAATGGACCCCACCTGATACAACCGCGCGAGTTTCGAGTACTCATTGATCAGGATTAACAGGGATTAGGAAACTTTCCAAAGTTGCATCTAGAAAGACAACGGAGAAAAACGGTCTATGTGTCTCTCTCTCTCTCTCTCTCTCTCTCTCTCTGGAGATAACAACACGATGAAACTGACAAATATGATTATCCACTATTACACCCTCCAGTGAAAAGGTCGTTCTACTTGGATCATATTTGGATTCCTAATCGACTGGTTCAAAGGGGAGGGGGACGGGAGGCAAGATGACACGCACGATGGACGTCCATGGCATTCGGGGGCGCGAATTCGCGGCAGGGGCCAGAGGGATGATAACATGTTCTCGGATGGACAGGGTAAAGTCGTGGGACACACACAGACACACACGGGAGGGGATGACGACAGCGTGGCGGCGGCATGGGCGCGAACATGGCGTCCGTCGAGGTCGCGACTGCGCGCTCCCTCGAGCGCCGCGTGACCACGCGATCAATAAAACGGGTACGCGCGCGGCGTTCTGTTGTGTCGGAGGGGAGGGGTGAGGGGTAGAAAGAGGGGGGCGCAAAGGATGTTGAATTCGAAAAGTGTTATTCCGCGCGTCTATCTCTGAATGATATGGAAGGGAACGCCTCTCCACGTGGGTGCCACGTGTGCGCTTCCGCCCGCGTCTCTTACGCGCGTGCACGCGCTCGTCCGATTTTCGTCGTAGTCGTCTCGTCATCGTCGTCAGGTCCAATCGAAAAACAGGGAATAAACCGGGTGTAAGCCCCCGTCGTCCTGTTTTCGCGCCGTCTTCGAAACACGGGGGAAACTTTCGTTCTTCTAGCGTGTGTTGTGGTGATAAACCACAGCATTGGTCGGGGGGTTGTTCGTTTCCTAGTCGACTCCGAGAAGCTCTGTGTCTGTCGAGAGGGTATTTTACACGTTGACGAAGAGATCGGAGAAATCGAGTAATCTGTTTCGTAGTGATTCATTTCACAGAGGCGTTGGAAATTTTTTTTTTTGTAAAACACACATCGTTTCACTGGGAATCGAAAGATGGATGTCGTACGGAGAGATTATATCGTCGATGGAATTATAAACAGACCTGTTACCACTGTGGTTGAATCGTTAACAGACAGACAAGTCTTGGATAGAAAACGAATGGAGAAAAAGACATAGGCGGCGGAGGCGATCGAATTCGATATGAAAGGGTTAAAGGGTGAATACGATCGCGCGCGTTCGCGGTCTGAAATGGAATATCTAGCGAGAGAGTGGAATATCTCGACGACAGAATACGTTTGCGATCGAGCGACACACGGCTGGAACGTATCGTAACGATAACGATACACACATGGTACACAATATGTATGTATAATATATACATATATGTCTGGCGACGAAAACGAAGGTAGATTAGACGCGCGATACCGTAAATGTTAGTGAAGATAAAAGGTGTTAAAGAGGAACCATGTATTCATATTTTTTGTTTTATAGTGAATACGTATTCGGGAGGACTAACCTGCTAGCCGCAAGGCCGACATTCTCTGAAACTCGGGCTCCTGTAGCCACTTCCACATCCGTCGGAAGGTTTCGCGTCCGCTCTTCAGCTTCGACCAGGGTTTCGGGTTCCGTAACAGATCGCTCAGAGTGCCCTGGCTACGGCACAGGACCCTCTGGGCGAATATCGCCTGGGGTATGCTGTACCTCTTCAGCTCCGCGCTGATCCTCTGGGCTAGTTCCTTGGTGTTGATCTCCTCGACCTCGCCACCGGCACCGTTCCCAGCCGACGACACGGTCTTCATCACCACCGATGTGTGCTGCACGTGCTGCGTGTGCGATATCGTCTGCTGTGGCATCGATTGTTGCTGTTGCTGCTGCTGTTGTTGTTGTTGTTGTTGTTGTTGCTGCTGCTGCTGTTGCTGCTGCTGTAGCTGCGTCTGCATAGGAGGCGGCGAGGCAGCCGGTACCGAGTGCGTGGGCGGGGAATGATGCGAAGGCGCGAAACTGGCCGTCGCCGAGACAGCAGGCGGCGACGAGGGGCTCAAAGCCGCTGGGCTTTGTTGTAACCTCGGCAAAAATGCCGGATCGTAATGCGGACTCGCGGACTTGTGCGGGGAATTCAAACCGCTCTGACTGTACGCGCTCTGGGGCGATAATGGGCTCGGTTGAAGACCGGCCCCCGGAGATGGATAATTGTGCGGCGGCGACATGCCCATCGAAGGCAGTTTGTCGTACGCGTACGGCGAGCTGCCCATACCGAGGCCGATGTTACCGAGGCCGTTGTTCTGCATCACCGCGAAACTGCCGGTCACGCCGCCGGCCGCGTGTGCACTGTACACAAATTTATCGCTCATCGTCGAGATCGGCGGCAACGGCTGTAACGGCGTGAGGGTCGCGTAAGACGAGCCGGGACTGAAGCCGGGCGGCGACATCCTCTCCGCGACCGAGGTCAGTGTCTGATAGGTCGGCTCCGGCTGCATCGCCCTGAAGTCCGTCGCGTCGATCATACTCGCGACCGATACGCTTATCCCGGACGTCGGCGTTAGCTTGCCCGGACTGAGGAGCTCCGAGTCGGCGTCACGCGAGTCCACGTCCACGTCCTGAGGTGGCACGATCACCGACAGGGACTACCGGCGCCACCGACGGCACCTCCGCCGCTGCCGCCACTGCTGCTGGTGCTACTGCTGCTGCTCGTGCTACCGCTAACACTGCCGCCGCCACCGCCACCGCCACCACCTCCACCTCCACTACCACCACCACCACTACCGCCGCCGCCGCCGCCGCCGCCACCGCCGCCGCTGCCGCCACCTCCACTACCAGCACTGTTACTGTTACTCGGTGGTTCTTGGGACGACGACAGATCCTCCGCGGCGGTGAGCTCTCGCTCCTCCTTGACGCCGAGCGCGCCAGCCGCCAGTAGTTCCAGCGGCAAGCTCGCGCACGCGATGTCGGGACTTTGTGAGGCGGAAGACGACATACCCTCTGGGTTACCACCTCCACCGTTTCCACTTCCACCGTGTCCTCTACCTCCACCACCGATTCCTCCCGTTCCGTCACCTTCGTGTTGCTGTTGATGATGATGATGATGATGATGGTGTTGGGGATGATGATGATGATGATGATGATGATGATGCTGCTGCTGTTGCTGATGATGATGGGTCTGTTGGTGATGATGTTGTTGTTGTTGTTGTTGTTGATTATGGTGATGGTGGTGATTGTGGGGGTGATGATGGTGATGCCTACCCCCACCAACCACCGTTCCTCTACCACCGGTGCTACTTCCACCTCCACCTCCGTTTCCTCCACCACCGGCACAGTTCCCATTCGAGCCACCCCCACCGGTTCCCCGGCCATGCGTAGAGACCGCCGCCGGGGAATCGACCGAGTCCAGTAATTGCTCGCTATGCGATTGATGATCGGCTATGTCCCCTATACCTTCCATTTACGCACATCTAGTTCGGGTGGCCGCGCACTCGCTCTCCCGTGCTCGGACACACCGCGTGTGCAACACACCACCCCCGGGGGTACACGAGAGACACACTCCGTTTCTTCTGCTACTACTCCTCGCGCGGTTCGACACCACGATCACCGCACGTTGCTTCGTTTCTTTTTGTTTTTTTGTTAATTATCCGTAATCGGAGAACGGGCACACCAAGAACTAGTAGCCAGTAGTCCCCGTTCAGTTTTAATCCGTCGTCGTACACTGAACCGCACAGTATCGCGAAACTTCTAGAATTTCAAGCTTCCCCGAATCTTATAAAATATCCACGAGTTTCGCGCGTTTTCTCTTAATTCTCGATCACTGTCGCCGCGTGTATCGACTTCGTCACTGAACAGAGAAACGACAGCACCGAGAACACGCTCTCGACGCGACAGGGAACAACATGGAAGACGACGACACCCTGGACAACAACCACCACCGGCACCACCGACAACAACACCACCGCCTCGTGTCCGAGAACCCCGACGAACGTATCAGAATCCCGGTGCAACCGTGATGATGATCCCGACCGAGTAGTACGTCGCTCGTGGACGACGAGGACGACACCACCACCGCCGTCGCCGCCGTCGCGACCGCCACCGTCGCCTGTTCTCTGATTGCTGCTGTTGTTACTGATCGTACGACGAACGACCGTGTTATCGCTGCTGCCTCTATTGCTCCAGCACGTCGTCGGATCGGCATAGAGATCCGGTACCACAGCAACGGCAACCACCGTGCGCCCATGACATACACGGAGCGAGTGAGAACGCACCACACTGCGCTCGAGTGAATACGTTGCGTTCGTGTCAAGCGCGACAGGGACAGAGATAGAGAGAAAGAGAGTGAGAGCCAAGGGGGAACAAGAGCAAGCAAGCAACACAGAGAGTGTATGTTTGTGTACGTGTGGAGCGAGCACACGAGGAGCAAAGGGGAGGGGGGTGAGCTCGCTCGCCCTTTCTATCTATCTCGCGAGTCGGTCGGTTGGTCTCTCTTTCTTTCTTTCTTTCTTTCACTATCGTCCTCTCTTTCCGTTGCACGGTGTGCCCGCCGGTACCCCCGAGAGCTATCGAGAGGACCCTTTCCGTTCCCCGGTTTCACTCCGCCCCCTTTCCCCGTCGGCATACGAGCCCACTATACACCACCGAAAGAGAATCACCACCACTACTACTACAACCACTACCCCACCACCACCAGTAGCACCGTTGTCGCGTCGTAACCACCTGGTCCACCCTACTATATACCTCTCTAACGTCGCGCCGTGCCTCGTTGCGTTCCTGGCTCCTCTACTGTGTGTTCCCTCTTTTACGTGTGCACCACCACCCCAGGTAAGCGACACCCTCTGACGCGTGCTACGCTCTAACTACGGTTCCTCTACGGGTCCAGGTGCACGACTCGCCGAGTATATACTATCCTCCTTTCTTCTCACTTCACACTCTCGCGTCGAGCGCCTGCCTCTTTCTTTCTTCTGCTCTCTGTCTCTCTTCCGTTTACACGGAGGTACACCCCCCGACTACCACTGCCTGCTGTACCAGCGCTACACAACGACCACACACCACCGTTGCCACCATATCACCAACAACAACATTACACACACACACACACACACACACACACGGTGTGTCTCTACGCGCGCTACGCGCGCGCGCGCGCGCGATCCTTCCCGGTGGCCGCCGATACCACGTGAAAAGCTAACCCTCTTTCGTGAGATGGACAGTGAGACCCAGCAGCAGGATTAACGCGCACCACACACCGAATTCGAGATATGTTTTTCAATCAATCGGAAGGTAGTCGTTTGTGTGTGTGTGTGTGTGAAACACACTCGATATTTAATTGTCCGCGCGCGATACACGCTCTCGAGAGCGGAGCCGTCAGCCGGCCGGTCGTCGTGTGTCTGATCGTCCTTTATTTTTGTATTTTATTTTTTCGTCCGTTTTTTGCACGCGCGCACGCGCACGCGTGATGTTTTCTGACGCGACTCGCGAATGACTTCGCGGCGAGTACTCGTGTTGAAATATCTTTTTCAAAAGTCGCCAGATGAGCCAACCCCCGTCGCGGTCTAAATCGCAAACGACGACGGCATATCTCCCGTCGTGTGCCGCGAGAGTCCACTACGTGCGCGCCAACGACACCGTCACTACCACCACATCATCACCACTGCCACCACCACCACCAGAACCACCACCACCACCAGAACCACCACCACCGTCGGTGCCGCCACCACTCTGGCGTCACTACTCAGAGCCTTCTATCGATTTTCCGATACCTCGTGACCAACGTTGCTCGATGCGCCGATACTTCGAGCATAAACATCGACTGCTATCCCCGGTTGCCGACGCCGGAGAGCCATCCGCGTATATATAACACACCACTTTCGGACGTTTCTGGAACCCGAGGTCGCCTCTTCGATCCGATTATCGAGTGTCCGCCCCTTCGATCGTCTATTTTCTCTATCCTCGCGACGATTTCACCAGGGCTGATTCGTCTGTTTTTCTTGTTTTTTCGTTTTTCGAGGTTACCCAAAGTTCTATCCACGCCTTCGTTCGATTACAATAACTCTGTGCGAGAAAGTATACGAAAATATTTTTCAGATTGCTTTTCCCGGGAACCAAACGTCCAGGCTTTCTCCAGAGGTGTCTTCTCGAGTTATCCCAGAGGTGTGTGTTTATCAGGCGGATATATTCCTCTCGATCCTCTGCAAATGATCGCGTACTCACGTGTCCGTGGTAGACCTGAAATTGCGCCCGAGTCTCCTCGATTGTATATAACATATATCGTTCGAATGTCTTCCTTCTTTCGGTATATACAAGGGATCTCGATGAACAACGTGTCTATGGAGCCCACCCAACTGTCCAAAATCTCCTCTCCGTCGACTCCTCAAACCGGTCTACCACTGATCATACCGTCGAAAATCTTTTCCCAAGCTTTTTTCGTCTCCTCCCATGGGAGACAGCGCGTCTTGCAAAATTTCTCGTCTCATCTCCAAACGTATATGTATATGTATATGTATGTACGTAGTATCTTCGTTTCGACTTCACCAGAGATAGTCCACCAGCACCTCGTGCTCTGGGGCCGTGTTGGTTCGAGAAGAGTTCCTTCCGTGGGGCCGCGTGCGCGCGCGCATACGCTCGTCGTCGTCGTCGCACCGCGCGCGAATCCCGTCGATCAATACACGCAATCGAATATCGTCGCAAAGCGACTTGTTCCGGGCCACCCCGACCGTGAGATAGAGAGAGAATCGATCAGCGTTCGTACACCACGTGTCCCGTAACGTTTGCGAAACGAGACGCGCGTTCGAGCCACCGCTTCGACGACGCAATTCCACGATCGAAACGCGCATCCCTCGTCGGTCGTCTCGCAGTCGTCGTCGTCGTCGTTCGAAAGGGGAACGGTGGAGGGTAGAAGGGGAGGGTAGAGTTTCAAGATGTCCTCCCCTGGGTCTACCCCTTACGCGGAACGATCGAGAGTCGAGAACGTAGGTCGAACGCGCAACGGTTTTCACCGAATCACGGACGACCGAGAAACCGATACAGAAATCAATCGATGGAAAACATAGGGGACATCGACGAATCTAATCGATCTCTCTCAAAGTCTAACCACCCCTCCCGTGGTTCGAATCGATACTTTACTACCCCCGGTTCACACTCTGACCGGAATTAATCGTTGGCTGAATCGTTGAACGAAGCGCGCGTCACCGATGGACAACGAGACGACGAACGATCCTCTTCGACTCGCGATCCACCCCCGTGGTTACGTGTGCAGCACGCACGCTGCTGCTCGTGCGCGTTCACGCGCACACGCGTGCGCGCACCCTTCGGAGGATCTTGTGTGTGTACATGTCTGTGTGTCACCCCTTGGTTACTAGCCTATGAGTTACCACCCTCACCCTCGTCTGTCTCCTTCCCTCTCTGTATATACAGAAAATATAGAAACAGTCGAATGTCCCTCGGGTTTACTATAGCGTATACACGCCAGTTCTCTATCGATATCGATTCCTGTCATTTGCTTAGCTAAGAACAAATGGAAAATAATATGTCTTTGTTTCTACCCAGTAAGGCCTCGTGGTTTCCGCATTTTACGAACCGCGCGCGCTCTCGACTCGCTTCGTTCCACGAAAGGGGTAGTAGGTTGGGAAGGGGTGGATGGCCGCGAAAGGGGAACACACACACACATACACTCGTTCGCACGACGAAGAGGAGAGATGCGAGAGAACCACCACGGAGTTGCGCAGAAATCGCGAAACGCGCAACCTACGATGCCGACGAGAGAGCAGCAGCTTCGTCCTTCGTGTTTGCCCTGCTCGATCTCTCTCTCTCTCTCTCTCTCTCTCTCTCTCTCTCTCTCTCTCTCTCTCTCTCTCTCTATCTGACTGCTTTCTGCGGGGCAGCAGCGGGGAATGGAACAATCGACGGGTAGTGGGGGAAAACAGTGAGGGGTTGGAGATCTTGCCACACGGGGATCTGTAACGAACTCGATACGGACGAACGGACGGGCAGCGCGCAGGGGTCGCGAGGAGAGGAAAAGACCGCCACCGCGAGGGGTTGGAACACGCTGGCTTGTGGAACAGTACGGAGGGGTGGCTCAGGGACTGGCTGACGGTTCTTAGTACCCCTGGCCTTAAGGGGACCTAAGCGTTCGAGCAAACCGGTCTTTCCGCCACGGCTGATTTTTCTACTGCCCAGTTCCGATGGGGTGTCTGAGATCGTTTGCGTTATTGGGCGCAATAGCGCTCGGATCGTACACTCTTGACCAGAAATAATAATCGTTTGAATATTTGAAGATCGTATGGAATGTAATTAGGATTGGAAAAGTAGTCGTTTATACATGTTAGGACATCAAGCTGGTAAGAATTCGGAAGACGGCTTCGGAAGATCGATTCCCTTGACGTGTTACCCTAGGGAATCGATCTTCTGAAGAATCGAATCGAAATCGGAACATCCCTACTTTCGATGCGTGTACTGAATCGTTTTAGTTCTCCATCCCGCAATAGTATGTGATTTCCGTAAGATTGCATCTGTTAATTTTCCTCTCCTGTACTTATTGGATCGTGGTTTCTAGGTAAAATCGTGTCAGTTTGGGCCGAGAAACAAGATCGACGACGCAGATGTAACAGGGAGGAGCGTGTATTGTTTGTTCGGCAATCGGGTAGGCAGCAGGTCAGCCCGATACGCAATTTCGTAGAGTGACAGTATTAATGGCTATTTCCGAGAAGCGCAGGTCCTTCGGTTTATCTTGGGCGTCATTCGATTCCGACGCAGAAATTAATACCAAGTATGTACTACATCTTCGGAAAAGCATGGGAATTCCCGCTCAATTGAACCGCGGGGGATGTACAAGTTTCGAAGCGACCACGGATTATCTTCTTGAGAAGGGGGGGAGGGGAGGAATTAATTCACATTATGCCAGACATTTCATTTCCCGACGCGTTTCCCATTTGTGGACCAACAACTATCGTAACATCGAAATTCGAACCATAGTTCGGGATTCTGGTCGTGCAAACCCGCGTGCTTGTAGGATCAATAGCAAAACGAATGAAAATTAGAGTTTTGTAAGTTTCTGTTATATTCGCAACAACGCTAAACACGTGAGTTCCAACAAATCGAAGGAAATAGAGGACATATAATGCCCTATTTTGTCGACAAACTTTTAAATCGACATTCAAAGCTGTGTGCTGTACCATCTATACAATACTAGAAGGAAACCTTATACACTCACAGATATGAAATATACATGATACTTATATTTCATTTTGTAATTTAGAATACGTAACGATATGACAACAGTGGAAACGAAAGGGTTAGAAAATGTTTTCGTCCGTCAAGCACGAATCGACGAGAACGGCCAGAATCATTTTCCCGCGCGTGAAAAAGCCCCAGTCAGCCGGATGACTTCCGGTGGCGACGTTGATCACGCGCACGGTACTTACCGACCGCTGAGGAATCCCCATCGATCATGCGATCTCGTTCTTCGATGGTTTCTCCACGGCGTGGAACCACGTAGTGTGTGTGTGTGTAAGGGTTTTTCTTTCAGTAGAACATCGGGAGAACGTTCCCCAGACGAAATCCATCGGCGAGGAAATAAAATCGATATCGGGGGTGTACGTATATACCATACATCGAGGCCGGTGAAGTCGAGCAAGAAGAAATAAAAAAACGCGTCGCGCCCCAGCGAGCCGACAAAGACGAGACTAGTGATGGGGCGATACAGTATCGATATTTTGAATACATCGATACTTTTCAATTCAAATATCGATATTTCGTAAGGATATTTAATGCGACGATATATGTATATCCAGTATCGATACTTAATTCAGATGTATCGAAATTTTTTATACAATCGCTCTATTTGTCATAACGTGTAACAGATCGTAAGGAAAATGGACCGATCTTCCGTTCTTTTCCATTTCTTTTCCACACTGTTACCTGAGAATATACAACTGTATCGATACACTGGGTACGTATATCGACACCAAATAGTTGGAAAACTACGATCGCGATTCTTTTTTCATTTTGATCGTATAGTTCTTTGTAATTAATTTTTCGTATCTCTCTCTCCCGACCTGCTGCGGAGAAAACGAGGTGCCCAGAACGACCGGTTTTCTACGGTCCTGGCGTTCAAGTCGGAGGCGGACGGTCGCCTGGTGGAGGGGGATGGCCAACGGAGGAGAGTTGCGCGAAGCGATGTAACGTCGATATCGGCGCTCTATACCGGGCGTCGCGACGCCGAGTGGGGACGACCAGGGGATAGGGGAAAGTTCCACATGGGTAAAATAATCGATACCGCGACCGATATGTATGTACCAAAGAGGGAGGGAAAGGGGGATGGAGTGAGAGAGAGAGAGCGTGCGCGTACATAGACGCTATGTACGAACCGCGTGTGTGGTTACACGTGAGCGAACGGGGATATGACTATGAGAGGGTTGCTTGAGGAAGGGCGGGAGGGAGGGTGGACGAGAGACGTGGTGGTGGCGTGGTCAGTCTTTGTACACAGAAACTGTGTGTGTGCTGCCGTAAACACGGAAGCGAGAGGCACACATAGCAGCGTAGGGGGTGAAAGGAAGGGCACTTGTACGAGGGGGTTTGAACAACAGTGGTAAAGAAAATGCCACTTCGAGTCAATTTTGAGAAAGAACGTGGGGGTGTTCGATTGGTTTTGAAGTTCGCGCGTGGTTTCGAACAAATGGGAGGGGGGATTGAACGTGGTGAAGGAGTACGCGCTGGGGTTGAATTGATCGTGTATATATTTAAAAAATGGATCTGAGGAAGTAAGACGGGGAAGGGGGTAGAAGACTTAATTCGAGTGTAGTGTATTTGTGTACAATAGGTAGATAGATTGTTAGAAAGTTCAGTTGTGAAATGGACACTCGATTCGAGAATGGGTAAAGTTTGCGAAAAGATACAGGTGGGGGGCAGACGGAAGAAAGATTAGGTTGATTCGAGGACATTTTCAGCATGGCCGAAAGAGATACGCGTACGTATATGTGGTTTGAGAGAACAAATTTGTGTAAAATTGAAGCCTGTATAGAACAGCTCGTTGGTAGGAACCACTCTACTTATTAACAGGGTTGTGGAAATTCTATTTATAAACAGGGAAGCGGGTAGGGGCTGGGGGAAGAGATAAAATCCGAGCGGGGCCACATAAAATTTGCATATACGGCACCTACCGAAGGGAACTGGATAAGACTCGTTAATACACCCGCGCAAATAACAATAGATTAGATTGTTTGTATGTCTGAAAGAAAAATGTAGTCACAAGTGGGGGAGTTGGGAAAACGTGGATGGAAGATCTGTACATACAGAACAGGAGGGGGTTGGTTGCTAATAATAAACAGCTCGCAAAGATTTTCTACGTAAATATGAAAGAAGAGACCGGGGTCGAAGAAGGAAGGGGAAGGAACCGGTGAAAGTGAGAGAAGAAAGGGAATAAGAATGAACCGCGCACCTTCGTATCTACGTATCGCACGCACGAAAGTGACATGACGCGTAGGCGTGAGCAGAGAAAACGCAGAAGTCAAAGGGGAGGGGGCCAGGGAATAGGGTGTCGAAACGTATGAAAATAACATTTATATATATATATAGCCCGATCGGGGGAGAGACAATCTCGCATGACGTGACCACGCGTATCGAATCGTGGAACGGGCAGAGGGTGGCACGAAGAAAACGAAGGAGAAGGCGAGAGTCGAAAAAATTGCACCCCGCAAAAACCCTAAGGAAATTAACCGTATGGAAATATATTATCGATAAAACTTCCGGAAGCATTCGAAGCTACATCGTGTTGAGATATAAAACGACAGAAAGGGATGAAGATAGAAGAGGTGGGAAGGGGTGGAACGACCAAACTATAATCCGAAAGAAAAAATCGCGAGAACGTGTATGGAAATAATTTTCAATTGAGACGATCGAATGCGATCTAACTATGTACGAAACCGAAAAAGAGAATGGGTTGAAGGGGGTTGTGGGGGGTGGAAGACAAAAATATTGTGTACAAAGGCTCGCCTGTGTTGGAAGCACCTCCTATATACATATGTATACATGTATATTCCTGCAAAGTGAAACGGAGGGACCATCACACATACGGAGTACCTATGTGTAACCGCAAGTATATGAACCGCGGGTTAGGGGGTTGGCGGCGGAAGGGGTTTGAAGGGATAGACAGGAGCGCGAAGAACAGGCTCGCGTGTAGGTGTTGCTGGACAGGAGAAAGCGAGACAGGAACAGGGAAACCATATGTACCTAAGTACGTGAAATTTGTACATAGCCGCAAACGGGGTGAGACAACGGGTAGGGGGTAGGGGGTTGAAACGCGTGTACGTTTAGGTACACACGTTGTACACGGACCATTATAGGCATCGGTCAGCGGTCATCGGTGCGTTCTCTATCGCATTGACCGCCATTGAACATTTTCACCCGAAACTGTGTCGCTAGGCATCATACAGGGGGAGTGAACAAACCCCCACGAAATCTCGATTTCGAGATCTAGATATCTTATCCAATTGAAGGAATTTCATTTCATCTGTCGAGTTCATTTTTTAAACGGTGGTATACGTGGCGTACAATTGTCTTTCTTTCGAATCGACAATTGTCGATCCTCAAAGAAAGTGCATCTTTTATACTAGATACAGCAGCATAAGGGTGATTTACTACATTAACCCGGAAGGTATATAGTAAATTCCGCATCTCTGCACGCTCGATTATATTTGTAAGGTCGAATTGAAAATATTGACGGTGTCACCATCGGGCACATCGTGTTACTGTTTCAGGGTTAATTTCATTCGATATTTCGGATCACCCGGCGCACAGCAACAATTCCCGTCGTACTATCGATCACGTTCGACCGCAGGGCTGGTTTTAATTTCGCTGGGCAAAAAGACCGCCGCGAGACGAACGAAGAATTTTTATGAATTAACGAGATTTTGTTGCGTCCATCCCACTTTTTACCCGACATACCGTTGCGTGGAATGTAATTAGGATGGAAAATGGAAATAGCCCCCCAGGAGCAGGGGGCAAGAGGGACTCCTTCGGTTCGGCTACCCCTTGGAGAACATGTGTTTCCTGTAGTTTTTACGGTATCGCCATCAATGACTGACTGTTCGTCCACGGGAACGCATTATCGATCTCGGTACGATCTCGATGAATGTTTCTCGTATTTCAAGGCATTTAGAATTAATTAGAGATTTAAAAAAATCGTTTGATTAAATTCACTCGCGTGTTTTGTTTTTCATCTCGAACCCCATACCACAAACGTATAACAACGAGTTAAGTATAGATATGCAGACGTTACAAAAGGATCGGTGTGTTCGAATAGTGTCTGCTAAAGAAACCAAAACAAAAAGAACTTTACGTAACGTGGATAATTGGCTCGTAAGCACGCCTCTGCGACCACCTATATGTATACTCACCTATCCATTAAATATAGAACGCCACTTGCACGCACACGCGCACACACACACACACACACACACACACACACACACACACTCTGTGTTCACCGGGCACACTACCCCGCGTGACAATCGATATCTATAATTATTTCGTGGCTCTCCCGGCGCCTATATTATTACACCGGTCAGATAGTAAATATATTCGTGCTCCTTAAAGTTTAAGTTTTCAAAAAACCACAAATGAATCCCCCACCCCCTTTCTATTTAGAGAATGTAGTAAGTTTCAAAGTAGTGTCCATTCAATGGAAAAAAATAATAATAATAAATGGACCCATGTGGCCCTACCTCTGTTCACCGAATGTCCATGTTCACGGGGACAACGAATCGCAAACCCAATCGGTTTTCGACCAATTATCTCCTTCGTTAATGGGACCCAGGCTCACAGAGAGACCAGCAGAGAGACAGGCACACCTAAATACGCCGGGGCAACGGAGCAGAGCGTAGTGCAGTAAGGTTAATCGCCGGGAATTGTGGAGGAATATAGTGAAAAGGAAACGGGCACGGGCCCCCTTCATGCAGATGTCTCGTGGATTCGCACCTGGCGGCAGGTGGTCCCTGCCGCGGGGGTTCCCCTTCACGGGCCACGGACGGGAATCCACGCGCGTGTGCCCCCGATCATATGTTATACCTGACGATGACGGCGGTGGCGCGTGCTCAGCCGTTGGAGGCCTGCTCGAAGAGAGGAAACCGATCAACTGCTCGAACGTAAAATCCGGGTCGGCCGAGTCATTGTCGGGTAGCGCTTTTTAACGTCTTCTTCGGTACGAGGATCGACAGTGGGGGAAAGCGATAGTCGATACGATACGAAGTCGGTTTGAAACTAAAGCTTTATGGATTCCTCGGTTTTTTTACAATTTACATCGATTACAAATTAGTTTTAATGGTCCTTCTGCATGACACAGGGGAAATATCAGCGATCCGAAAATATAGTGTGTACCGAGAATATTATATAATAACAGAGTTTCCGTGTCGAGTCGGTGTTTCTTCATTTAATCGTACTCGGCTCCGATAGTGATGCTCATCTCTTCCGAAATGATTCTGGTTTGGTGGTACCAGCGATTCGTGTCCAGCACAACTAACGAACGAAACAAAGAATCGTCTGATTAATGTTTTGGCAATGATTTCCAACGTCGAGGTTAATTACGCCATAAGAGAGAGAAAGCAAGTTGAAAGAAACTTTTCTGTGAAGCCACGGCAGCTCTCTGTTCACGGAACTTGAAGTAATATACAGAGTGTCCCAAAAAAATGGGAGAATCTGCAGCATGCATATTCCTCATACAAATACAAATCGAAAAATCCTTTATCCATCTGTTAGGGACACTCTGTATAACATTCCACTCTGACTCTGATGGACCTACTTATTTCGCCGGGTTGCACCGCGATCTCCAGCCTGTTGCAGGTGTAATGACACTCCCGCGGCGGCTCCAGTATCCATAGTTTCTTCCCCTTTATCTGTGCCTGCCACGACGGATGCTCCACGTCGTCCACCTGGAGAATACAAACGAAGAAACAGAGCGTTCACAAGAAGGGAATGATTGTACACCGTTACGATTATGAAATTGAAACGATGGATACTCACGTGCATCGGAGCTCCGTAGCCGTGGCTTCCCATGAAAATCCAATCGGTCTTCTCGCTCTCCGCGGTCGAGGGAAGGAAGTAAGGTCGCTGGTAGTATTGTCTGAGTGTACTTCCGATTTTCTCGTCGCAGTTGCTCCTGTAAAATATCAGTCGTATTTTGTCTTTATCATTCGATACTCGGAACATCTTCCTGCCGTCACGAAAAGATTGAGCGATTACGAACGGTGAAAACCGATCAGTTACGGGTTGGGGATACGATCCACTTACCAACCGACGTACCACGGTTCCGTTCCCTTCTCGAGCAACGATCTACTGGCGCTCATATCGAAAACGTCCTGAAGACTCTTGAATCCAGTTTTATACGGGAAGAACTGGCAATTACCGCCCTCCCCGTCGTACAAAGACTTGAAGAACGAAAACGAGAACACCGTCGGCGCTGTCCAATTCGTCATCGCGTCGGTGATCACGACAGGTCTCCCAGAATATGCGTAACTAGTGTCGAAAATAGATTCAATAAGCTTGGCAGAAATTAGCCTGATCGGTTCAAAAATCAAGACGAACCAAAAATCCCCAAAGTCTTTCGTCGAAGAATCGAATTTTGGGGTGGCTATTCGAATTATATAGTACGCAAAATTTAATGTGATCGGAATAGGAAAGGAATGACCGTATAAAGATCCCTCGAACGAGGAAAAATCGATCGGGCAAATTGGACGAGAGCCGGGTATACCGTTCCTCGAAAGTCCCTGGAGCGACGTTCGATATCCTGTCAACCTGTTGAACGTCCCGGCAAATCGAGCAATCTTCCGCTGGCCGGAAAATTTTCTGCGTGACGGGGGGTAGCTCCGCCAGACACTTGAAAGAAAAAAGCAACATTTTTAACGCGACATCGCTAAAATGGAATCACTGGACACGTATAGAAAACATCTTGAAAGTCGACGAATTCAATGGACAATTACTTCCTATCACCAGCTTAATTTCTAATGTTACTCACTCTGTCGTGACGAGCGGCTCGTACGTAATTCCAGAAATATTGTCCGAGGCACCACGCGAGGATCAACAGGATCCACAGGTGTCTCCTGCGGATCTTCGATCCTCCTGGCCTCAGTAAGGACCGCGCGTAAAGCAGCTTCAGACTCCTGCTCGTCAACCCTGTCGCCTCGATTCTGGCCACGATCGAGCGCATTTCCTTCCTCGCCGAATCGAATGATTTTCTAGACGACCCGGTGGACACTTTGTCGCTGTTCACCGCGTCCGTCATCGCGCACACGTTTGAATTATTATATTATATAAAACTAATTGTGATTTATAACCGCGGGGAATTTATTCGGGAAAAAGATCGCGCGACGTTTTTCTTACGGATATTATAAGCGTTATTTCACCGAGAATCAGCAAACGAGAATCGTAACACGGGGTACACTTTGAATTTCAATTTGAACCAAAACGAAGATATCCTTTTGGTACTAGCTTCGGCTGTTTTATGTTATCGACCGGCAGTTAAATATTTTAATTGTTTTAGAGAATTCGAAAGACAGTGTGTAACAGGAATATTAATTCCCGAGAACGTGGTCCTGCGAAAGTCCCTCAGGACCTCCAATGTTTCAGCTGGTCGACGTCGAACTGCGGCAGCATCCTTTCCACGGGGTTGTTCCACAAAGCGAGAAGACTCTCCCGTTGCGCATGGGGACGCCGTGACCCGTTCAATGGGGGTGTGAAATGAACAGGAAACTGGGCTACGGATTGATTCAAATGAAATCTGTTCGAGCACCGAACGCATTACATCTTTTTAACTTGTTTCCGACAGGGAACACCGGCTGTGAAACGTAAAAATTAAGCAAGAGTAAGCTTGGTCTCTTGACAGATTCACTTCGGCCCGATACGTTTATTTTAGGTTTACGAAATTTCGTGTCAAAAACTTTAAGAGAAACGAAAAAGAAAGCGGAATATCCAAGAAGGACAAAATTTTGTATCGAAGGCTTTGTTTTCAAGTTGGTAACCAAAAAAAAAAGAAGTCGGGGGTTAGAAACCGCACCACCCCCCACTGTTCTCGAACGCCCGACCACCTCGTCTTGGTTTGTCCATCAGATGTTGTTCTTGGCCGGTATATAGGTACACCATTTTATTACCTTTCTGTCCTTTGAATGCGATTCGAATAACCGTGTCCTTAGTTCGATGGCAGTCGTCATCGCGGACACATCTAGTCGTTCGCGGAATAAAGAGCATCTACATTTTTCTTTAATAGTAACGATTTATGTATCCGCGAGTTTTGGTTTAAGCTAATTTCATTTAGTATTTATTGTGTGTGCATAAGTGCAGTGGTCTTCCTTACGGATTTGTTAATAAGTGTTAATAACTCGACAAAGCCTCCAAACGGATTTCGTCATTCTTGATTTTTATTTAATTTTTACACGTGGAAACCACTCCCTTTACTTCCACGATACATAGATCGCCCGGTAAATAGCTTTCGGTAACTGAATTAAATCTCGAAGCAAATTAACATGATCCAGGCAACGGAATGCATAATGGTTCGATGGAGACGTCGTTTATATTCGACTAGTGATTTTTCGCTCGTAAAATAGCAATGATATTTCGTGATTGTTACATATCTGTGAATTCCCGTTTCGCGAGAATCGTCGATTTAAAAGAAGCAACGACACACACCGAGAGAGACCGTCGCTCCAGTGGAACCCACTCTGTGCGAAATGTGTGTGCGCGCGCGTGCGTGTGCTGTCTGGATTTCTTATCACGCGGTGTGCAGGTGCTGGTGTTCATCGAACCGTAAGGATTTTCTTGTTAAAATACAATCATCGAGTCCAGCCCTTATCGCGCGTTCCCATTTCTTTAACGCGTTTCCTTCCATCGCCCCTCGTCGAATCGAATCGATCTCCTCTATCAATTTCCAACGGGGCCCGTTCCTTTGTACATTTCGTCGAAGATATATATTAAAACGAATCCTATGGTGTGCGCTTCTGAAGTAAAAGAAATGCAGATTTCTAGAGTGAATGATTTAAAGAGAAAAAAATATCAAATGTGTTCCGATGACGGAGTACGTTGAGGAAGAACATTCAAAATGGCGACTACGCGTGCACGCGGAAAAACGAACTCGCGGCGCGACAATTCCTATCTATGAATACGGCCAAGTGGGGAAGTAGGTTTGTTTCATTCGACAACGCCAGAAGGGACCCGCCTTTCACGATTGCAAATTGACAATTCGCCCGGCAATCCGTTTCTTAATTAACAATTATCCACGGTGGAATCGACGACGGTTACACAGCCAACGTGGTTTTCCGGTCGGCGAACACATACCACACGTACTTTCGTGTTTCTTCTTTGGTGTTTATCCGTATGAAAAAAAAGGGTCTCTGCAGGAGAACGAACGACCTTCGATTCCATTTCCGTGAGTGTACATGAATCAACGAAATGGAAGAAGTGGGGAATATCGGAAAAGTAACGAAAGCACGGTGATTTGTGTTATTTTTTCTTTAGTGAAAGATCGATAAACCATGGAGAAATGATTTTGAAGGATAAGAGGAGGAAGAAGTAATAAACGACGGCCGCCCTATGTTCAGCGCAATTAAATTCTTTAATTGTTGTCAGTCGGGTTTCGAAATACACTAGTCGATCTTGTCTGGTTTCCTTTTTTTTTGTTCGTTTCTTTATCGTTAATAATTATTGTATATACGTGGTACTCCTCCGATATAAATAATACGACGTCGATAAAATAATGACAGTATGTTTGTTCTTCGTCCCCCGTCTTAACGGAATTACAATACATTATAATTACCCTACTTCATTTTTTTTAGTACTTGCTTTGTCGGTAGATTGGGTAAAACACTCGGTACGAGTTTGAAATAAAATCAAACGACGATGACGATGATATAAATGATCGTGACGATGACAAATACCCGCCGCGGTTGTCTCCAGGGAGCCGGTCAGAGGGGTGTATTCCAATGAAACCGTAAGAATGCAGTAAATACAATAAGAAAAACACTCTCGAAATTCTAAGATACGAAGACAATTCATAAAAATCACGTCGCGCATTTCTTGCTAAAGAAAAAATTTCAAAAAATAAAAGACAGCTAAATCTCCCGAGATTCAATACAAAATACACCAGAAAAGAGTCTATCGATTCTTTGACTATATTTAGAAGGAACAGAATGATTACAGAAACCATATTCGTGTTATTCAAGCAAAAGTGGCTTTTGGAAATCAACCCCTCCACCCCTCCCTCGCGTAGGACTACAACGATTTACAGTTAATACTAAATTGTGTGGGTGAAACTCCTCTAATACATCTAAAATGCACATCCATGCTTATTTAATGCTCCTTTAATTTAAATACGTATGCAGCACTGTAGCCTATCGTTTTGTTTTTTCTATTCGTTATGCACGTGTCTTATGTGGGGCATGTGTACGTGTATGTATGTATGTATACGTGTACGTATGTAATTTGTGAAATACGTGAGAGTTTTTTTCATTTCATCTACGTCGTCTCTTTGTCTCCCTCGTAGTGGGCAAGTTTTGCCTCGACGACAACGTTCACTATTATGGGATACTTTCGCCAGTTGTTCTTCTTCTATGTCTTCCTCCTCTTCTCTGCTATATTCCCTGGTATTCTTGTGCTCGTTTTCCTCTTCAAGTTCGAATGATGCGAGTGGCCTGACGGAGTCACTCGGATTTTAACGCTATCAGTCTTCTCGGGTTTGTCCGGTGACGATGATCGTTTGATGGTGTGAGGGGTGAAGACTTCCTGTTTGTCGGGGGTGGGAATCAAACCTGATCGCTATGGAACTGCTTTTGCAGCGAAAGTTCAGTCACGAATTCACGATAGATCGCGAAGTGTAACAGAAAATAAAAATATTAAAAGGACGAAAGTGGTTACAAATGTATCGAGGATTATATCGTTAACTGTATAATTACTACGGATATTTTCAACTGAATCGTGTCGCGATCATACAGAATCGAGTTTGATTTTCATCCCTTGCTTGCGAGAAAGCAAAAAGTGTTGCGAATATGATCGCGATCGCCATCGATCGTTGTTCGCCATTCTGGTTCCCTTAGGCCGGCGAGAAAAACGTGTGTAAAAGACAGCGTAAAAATCGCCCTAGTAAAACGCAACACCGTCTTTAAAACTTCTGACGGATGCGCGTAGCTTTCATCCCCCGTGAGAACCGTAGGCTGAGTCGCGTCTCGACAAAAAAAGAAAGAAATCGCTTCGTTTGTCAAAGGAAGGGAGAACGTTGTTTCGTTTTAAAAGAAACTGGTCACGAGAAACACAAAACATCGAAGATTCGTTCGCCGCAATGGCTGTGTCGATTGATAGATCATCGATTATAGAATGAACAAGAGTTAAAAATATTACAAAACATTCTGTGAGTACAGAATGTCAAAAACTAGAAAATTGTATAAAGGTACGTGAAAAATTGAATTCCTCTATATAACAATTTTCGAATTTCGTTCCTTGATCAGCTTACGGTCGTTCCACGCTCTTCTCGACTCTTTTTTTTTTTTCATTATTTGATTTTTCTAGAACGCTTCGTTCGACAAACTATTTTCTTCTTTTTTTTTTTACAAAATCCCACTCTCTCGCGTTCTCTGGTAGTTTTTTTTTTCTTCAGTTTCTCGTGAATCTTCGTAAAAAATTAGAAACGCCGGTTACGCATAAACGATAAAAAGCGGATATCAAAATCTTCGGTTCGTTCATTATAGATCCTGACGGCTACATTGGATCCTTCGGTCCTCCAGGTGCGAGGATATCCAGGCGCTACGAATGATCCGACGATAAAACACGGAACTCTTTCGGAAAATCTCGTGTATCGTATCTCCTCTGAGGGATCTTCTCGATCGTCGAACAAAATCGTCTCTTCGGTCGCTCCCGGGAATCGTTCTTCGGGTTTTCAGTGTAATTCTGTATCTTTCCTCTTTGGATTTTTCTCTGTTTTGCATCTTTGGATCGCAAGCATTGAAAATCATGTTTACAGTAATTTCTTGGCTCTTACATCTCAGCGTTTCTCACTTGAAAAATGTGTAAAGTCTAAGGAGTGCGTACCTATGTTATTTATTACTTCGATTTGATATAAAATCAATTCCTTGACGATCTCACAGAAGAGAAGAGTCCAGATAGTGCTCGACAACGACCGTACACCCCTAGAATCCATTTGAATTTCAGGATCAAAAATCATTTCTCCGAAGTTTCTATCCTTAAGTTTAAGATTGAACCACCAGTAGTCGATTCCATTAAATGAAAAACAATCCCGAAGCACCGATCCATAGGATCACGAAGATACATATATCCCGGAGCCACGGTGTGTCACTTTGAGCGGAATGGTCTAGGGTTCCTCTAAGAGGTTTCGCGCTATTTATTCACGTCGCCGCATGGCACTCTCTATTTATCATATCATCACGCTGTATCACGAGCGCAAAAAGGGATCTCTCTGCTAGCAGTTCAAACGATAAGCTCGAAGTGTGCCTCTCGTATTTGCGGAGAGGCGTGTGAATGGTGGCCCGTTGTCTGTGCACGCGGAACCGCAAGTTTGGTGGCGTACGATCGCTTCTGTTGACGATCAATCCGTTCTTCTCGTAACCCCATTATAACCCCATTACAATCAACACTGGACACACAGCAACCTCTCACGCTAGACACGATATCGCAATACCATCATTCATCTTCGTTGATTCGTAACATTTTCAATATGTATATCGAGGACGAAACCGTTTCTCTCTCGGGGCGGTAAACGCGTCTGTATCGGCGTTTCCCGGACCACGATCTTCCGTTACAATTAGAAGTGGCCCGCATGGCAGTGTGATATGATATGAATGAATAAATATTTTTTTTTTCTTCTCGATCAAAGTGGATTTTATCGATTATCCACACGCGATGTTATCTCGCGATATCGTGGCTCTTCTGTGCAGCGTTACGGTGTTAACGGTAATTCGTAATTAGAACAGAAACCATCGTACGAGTCTCGGCCGACTCCTCTAGATCCGGAATCGATCAAATATTAATCTGGCAACGATAATAGTTTTCCTCGATGCGGAGCACGTCGACGATCGTGTGTCTCGCTGTATTCGATTTTTCCAGTTTCACGCGGTTACGGTGTGCACATCGATCCCGTCGATCGTTCCGACAAAATGAAAGGGATGGATCGCGTCTCGAAGATGAATATATGTATATATATACAGAACGCTGGACAGCTACGGTGATCGAGAACCATGGATCGATGAAGAACTTGGACCGGGTGAGACACGATCGACAGGATCGATCGTCCTTGGATCGCGACGTGCGTACATAATACGTGTCTGTTAATTAATACATGTATATATATATATAGAATTCTGAATTTTACAAGAAACTTTATGGTATCTCGTATGGGATTCGTTTTCCCTCCATTGATTGGTGTTTATACTTTCTCCATTAAATCATCCGCGAACACACTCGATTCAACTGTCGTAATAATATTATTTAAGAAATAGAACAGGGATATATTTATTTGTATATATATAATATATATGTATATATATATATATAATATGTATATCGGCTATCAATAATGTCATCTCTGTCAAACATTCGATAACATTGAACATCACATACTCTCCTTCTGTCGTCCCTTTCATCGATCCTGTGTCGCTCACGCTCACGGTTAGGTTACCGGTCATCCTCGTTGCGTGTTCACGACAGTTCAAAAACGATCTCGAGCATCTCTCTAGCTTTTATCCTCCTTACTTCTCCTTCTTGTCTTCTTCTTAATCTTGTTCTCTCTCTTCTCATTCAACAGACTTTAACGGCGTTTTTCCCGCCTATTGACAACGTGGCTCTTTCGACGGAGAGGAGGGGGAGGTGGTTATTTCTAACCCCCTCCCTCCTCTGTCGCTTATTGGACAGTATCAGACGAATAGTAATAGTAGACTCACACACAGATTGCACACGCTCGATCTCTTTCATTCGCCCTGTCTCTCTCTCTCTCTCTCTCTCTCTCTCTCTCTCTCTCTCTCTCTCTCTCTTTCTCTTTCACTCTCGAAACCGGAAAAAGAAAATTAAAGTGCAGCTCGCAAATATATTCGGCATCCTCGTATGTGTATATATGCCACACCCACAGCCTCAGAAGTTTCCATAATACAATACAATAGTAGTACATAGTCGAGATATATGTCTACGTGAGTGTGTGTGTATGTATGTATGAGTGTATCGTGTGTACGTGGTGTATAATATATCTGTATAATATATATAATTCATTTATACCCTCCTTGTATTTATAATAGTAATATTAATAATACCGTCTACTTAATCTTAATAGTACTTTTATGCTGGTACTCACACCATCTCGAGTACCCTCTTGAAATATACATACACATATATGTATAGTATTTATAATATGTATATATATATATATATATATTAATTTAGAATTGTGCAATGAAGGTTTAGAGCCATTAGTGCGACTACTGCTGCGGATGTGGTCGGACAAGTCGCTTCCACTTACTATACACACGAAAAAAACGTGGCGTTGGGGGGGTTGGGAGTTGCTGTGGTGCAACTATTATTCACGACGACCGTGTGTCCTCTAGTGACATCATAAAGACAGTCGACGGAATCCCCCAGACGAAAGAATATCTCTGGACAGATCGTTGACTCTAGAAAGTCGACGCGAAGCGTCCGAGATCGCGCCCCGTTTAAGTCTCTCTAACATACATATATCTCTATGTACCCTTCTATATATTCTCAGTCTTCCTATTCCCTCTGAGAAGCTGTTCCAGCTCTGTACATCCGAACACGTGGCTACTCTCTGTCACAATATATACTCTTCTAACAACGTGGACCATTCGCCAGGGGCGTGTGCAACGAAAGAATCAAAACAAGAAAACCCGGTCCTCCCACCCTCCCCCTCTCTCTTCCAGGTCCATTGTAATGCCCCTTTCTCTCTTTCCAGTCTTCAGACGCGATATCTATCGAGGAGAGATCAGAACAGGCGCGTAGAACAAAATATCTTGCTCCATCCTCCACCCCCTATCCCTCTTCATCCCATACATCATTGGTTATCCATGGCGATCCTCCTCCGATGACGACCTCGGCGTACAGGCTCGGGGGAAGGCTAACACTCGAGCACCCTCTGGTGGGTTCTCCAGCAGGCATATCTTCTCCTAGACCCTGTTATACCCACGAGTCCCCGGCGGAAGCCACGGTCGAGTTCGGCGGTACGTTCACCGTCGACGTAGCGGCCGAACCGCCGTCCGGCGGGACACCGACCACACCGCCGTCGGCCACCCATTGGCCGGCGGCGTTCGGCGCGCCGGCCGACAGCGCGCCCACCACACCAGAACCTACCGGGCCCTGACCCTGTCCCTGGCCAACCCCCAGCTCATACTGCCGCTTCTTTTTCTTCTCCAAGTTAACTTGCGCGTAGAGCGGCTCACCGGGTTTCGGTTGCTGCAACACACACAAGCCAACGGTTAGTTTCGCGCCAGCGACTCAAATCTGATTCATCATCATCTGGCCGGGGGGTGGGCACGACGCGTGTGTCTTTGTTCGGGGGTGGGCTGTACCAGGGGGTGCAGGGGATAGGGCCCGGCGGGGCACACCTTCCGATCATCGTTCGCGGATTCAGAGGGATAGAAACACACGTGCTTGCTTGCTTGCATAACCGATTCTTCTATGTACATGGAACTTGTTCATGTTGTCATCTTTAGTCGCAGAGTAACTGATGCTTGTGCATGGGATGGTTATGGTGGTGGATTTAGAATATCATGTGGATGAGGGAGGCGAGGTTAAGGTGTCGGAAGTCACACACACAACCGGTTTGGAAGCAATTGGACCCACGATACACATGGATTTCGTTAAATCGTCTGTTGGCTGTTGCAGAAAATTACGTATAGAATCTGGTCGGTACATACTGTCAGATACTCTTTTTATTATGCTCGATTAATTTTTGATATAAATAGATTATAAATAAGTACGTGCAATAGTCAACGTGTCAGTATAAACCATGCTTTTGTGGTGCGTCTAGCCTTTCTCTCGTACAATAAAGGTTCTTCAATGGGTATGTTTGCGTTTGTGTGTGTATGTGTGTGTGTGTATAAAGAAACTTATATCGTAACAACTCTGCCTCGACAAATTAGCAGCTCGTCCTGGTGTAATTATCCTTGTTGCTTTGTGATTCTACGAGACTGTTGTTTTTAAAACACGACGTGTATGAATTTTTAATTTATTCTCTGAGAAAGAACCTGTCACACAGTGTCAATTCAAAGAGATTCTCGGTTTTGTGCTTGTACATTACCCTGATTACGTGAACTCATCGAATCATATATATATATATATATATCAATCGACTGGGTTATAGATTCCGCTTTATTTTGCACTTCAATGTTACTCCTTACTGTACTCGGGATATAGACTATGATCACTTAGGTAACGAGTCGAAACGAGGTGTTCTAATTCTCTATATACCATTTTCAAAACAGAGATTTTATGGAATCTTGTCAAACAAGTAAATACACTCTTGCTACTTCTATGTTAACTGTTTATTAATTATTGTTAATTGGGGGTAGCAAACATCAGCCTTCTCCTCGAAACGTAATGCACTTCTTTCAAATTAGTCTAGGTAGAATTTGCAACTGTTCGTCATAAGCGTTACCCGGATGAAAATTGAAAAAACAGAGCTTCTAACTTTATCCCGGATGCGTTGTGAGTTATATTTGTCAATTTTTCAACTGATTGTTTCGAGTGAAGAGAAAATTCTCACGATCGTTATGAGAGTAGTCTGGCTGGATGTGCTCCCTGGTCATGAAAAATGTCAAATATTTGGTCCTGTAATACCTACTTCCTTATACAATCATAGAATTATGCAAGACATACTTCAACGCTATATTAACAATCTGACGTTTTAACTCTTTTTTTTTTTTTTGTATATGTAATAATTAGAGTGCATAGACTCGTACTCGTTCTTGCTAGCCTACGGCATACATAATAAAATGCCTTTGAAGACAGACGTTGGATCATTGCGATCCATTTGGGTATCAAACATTACTAACTGGACTTTCACAGGTATAATTCTACCTTAAATACGACTATAGCGAATAAATTCAATTGTGAAAAAAAGAGATTGTTGCTCTACACTCTGTGTGAACTTGAACCAGACAGGTTCTCGCTTTTGCGCGCGCGCGCGCAAGTCTTCATTTATTACAGCGTGACTTGTCCCATCGTATCTTATTATATAAAAGTCTGCGTGTATACCAAAGTCTTTTCAGTTTTTGAAGATTTTCTTTTCGGAAATCAAAAATATCGCGAGTGCCGCGATGAGAGTAATTTGCATCGGATAACGTGAAATATTTATATCAAACACCTCGGTGGAACAAAGATTGTGCGATTGAAAAAGGGCATTCTTGAAAACTTACAGAAGACGATATATTTCATGCGCCGTGCACGGTTGCATTTTTTCCCTACCTCGTATTGTTATATAAGTGTAGATTACTGGTGTAAAAATTGTTAGATAATTCAATGGACTGTTTTATGCGTACCGCGCGCAATCTACAGTAATACTGCACTAGCGAATGCTGTTCCATAGCATAAAACACGGTAATAATTGGTACTCGTTAATTGACTTAGTTTATACACTTATAAATGTTCGTTAAGTAACTGCATTCTCTGTTATCACAACTAATCTGTTTTTCCACGCTCGTTTACATACTCTTCTGTTCTAATGATACCGCGGGTTCTGTCTATTCCTCGTACAAGCGGATAAATATTATAAATAAAGTGTCATGGTTATTATAGGCGTCATAATGATTATTATGATCGTATCGTCCATACATACATATATACGATATATCTCTCGTAATTATTCGCAAAAGCATTTCGTATACGAAAATGCAGGTGTCTCTCTGTGTATGTATGAGTTCGTGTGTATGTATATATATATGATATAAAAATTAACAAAAAAGAGAAAACAACAAAATCAATCTCTGTGTACAAATCTAATACAATTTTAAACAAAAAAATTGTGTATATATAGAATCTCATCTGTAGATATAGATAATCTGCACTTATACTGACAAGAGGAAGACACAATTTGCAAAAGAAAAACCTGTTCTAGGGTTTAATCACACTGTCGTTGAATACCCCGCTTTCGTTAACTCTTGTAACATCTTTCCTGGACGTTTGTTGATATTCTTTTTTTTTTATTTAATCATTTATTAGTCACTTCTGAATAAAATCGTGGTAACTGCGAATTAAACAAACATACTAATCGAATAATAAACAGTTGTCAAAAGATTGCTCCAAACACTATCCGTGTGTTTTTAAGTTCCCCTTTTTCATTTTTTTTTTTCAATTACTTTCACTGAGAAACACAGTACCTAATCCTACCAACGGAACGTATTCCAGAGAACGTGTCGATCAACGGTGCCATTAGTTGTTGTTACTTACAGACTGATATATATTCGGTCGACCAACGTTATTAGAATTCATATTCGCTCGTTGAATCGTTCGGTCCTCGTATCTGGTACTCCCTTGGCTCGCCATTGGCCGGTTCAGAGTGCTACAATCATAGCTACATTTCAACGTAGTGCCACGATGTTCGTAACTAAAACCGGACTCTGCGCAACTCAAAACCAATGAAACACAGTTATAAGTGAATACAGAAAGCATATACTCAAGAATAAATCGCAGAGTCCGAGAAAGCAAAGAAAGAACTGAAAACATTCGATACTTCAAATGAATGAAAGGTTTAATCGTATATAAAGTAAAAGAAAAAGGTGCTCTATTATCGGATGATGATCAATTACCTATTTGCATTATTGGGTGAATTAGGCCCTGAATTCCGCGCTGCCACTGTTTTCGTCACGAAATCTTGCTCCTTCCATCCGTGTTTCTTGTAGACGTCTCTCAGTTCTTGGTGCTGCCACATTGTGAATAGGACTTGTCCTGCAAACGGAAGTAAATCCACGATGAATACTTCCGCCAAAAGATTCTGAACCATCAAAAGGCTCCTCTAAGTTATATATCCTGTCAACATTACCTGCAAATTTAAGAACACGAGGCGTGTACTTTTGGCGATGCCTGGTGATGTTCATTAGTCTATCGACACCGCCCGCGTCCAACAGCGACCGTGAGAATTCTGCGTTCTTTTTGATCACTTCGTTCAGAGTGGCTAGAACCGCGGCGATCGTGTCGTCGCTCGTTCCCTGGTCGTGCTGGTTGTTTCCAGATGGTAGCTTCTGGATGAGATCACGCATAGCGTACTTCCCGATCAATTCTTTGTTGCGTTGGTCTATTGCTAAGTTTCTGAGAGCTGTGGCCACTGCGCAGACCACACGGTCCACCTGAATAAACCAAAATGGGGACAACCCCAGTTTATCCGTTTCCTGGTCCTTACGAAAATCATCGAAGACCCACAAAATGAAAGAAACAATATCACGTACCTCCATTCGTAGAAGCTCGACCAAAACTGGAAGTCCTTTGTCCTTCCTCACGGCTGCACGAATCTCGATGCTTGGCTGCCAGTAGCAAGCCGCCAGGTTCTGAAGGGCTCCAGCAGCCGCTTCCAATGTTTCCGGATTGGAGCAAGTCTGCAAAAGCTTCAGATAGGACTGAACCACTTCCGGTTGCCAGAGCAGCTCCATGCCCCTGACCGGTTCCGTTCTGGGACTGGTTGTACGCGAGGCTGTGGTCTCCTTCTGTACTGGCTGACCATCCTTCTTCTTCTTGCTACCCCCAAAGCAACCCAAGTTCTCACCTAGGACAGAGTGATTCGTGGCCACGCGTTAATTTCCGAAGCTGGTCCACTCTGAACAGTGCTAGTGAAAATTGCGCGGAGCGCACATCGTTTGTATACTGCGTGTGTGTTTCCTTTAACGCGAGCTCGATTCGGTGAATCGATTTCAAACAAGTAATGAATCAAAATACACATCTGGCCATGAACAATTACATACAGCATGCAGTCAAAAGAAACTAAAGCTATCAGCTGGGACACGAGTCGGGAAAGTCTGAAAATTTTTCTTATAATTGTACGAAGTTTCAAGAACTGGTCTAATTTTGAATTGGATAGATCACTATATGCTCTCGTAGATGGTTCATTTCTGAACTATTCAGACTACGTTCGGTGTCGGCGAACTGTTAGCAGAGTATTATTACATTGAAGAAGGATCATGGCAGGCATATATTAAACGCACTAAGGATGCACTATTCGAGTACGAACCAATTGAATCGATGCTAAAGCTTTGCTACATTAGAATCCTCCAGGATATCTACAACTATCTATTTGTTCAAGTAACATATAGAAATGCAGTGACTAGATTGTACGTGTAATGTAACAAGTTTCATTTTTTTTTTTTGTTGCAGATAAAAATTGACGTGTTTACAAGAGAACCAATATTAGAACAATGATAAGGGGACCGATGACGTGACTTGTTTTGCGGTGATAAAGAACTGATATGTAACGTGTTCCTCTGAGTTCGGGTAAAAGTAACGATTTCTATCAGCGTCGGATTATCGGCGTGTTCCCGGTAAAAACCGACGAATAACCGTCGAAAAGCGTAGCATGCATCGACTAATTAAATTCGTATAAAAAAGAAAAGGAACTAAATAAATTAGCGATGGAATTACAAGAATGTCTTACCTTGACATAAACTGTACGCTAAAAAGATTGAAACACACTTTAATCCATGCGAAACTAGAAAGGACATAACTTTTCTGTTTCTTTTCCAAAACTGTTGTATACCTTTTATTTTTTTATTTTTTGTTTCGAAAAAAAAAAAGAACTTGAAATGTACCGGACAAAATCATCGATATCAACTTGAACGAACAAATCAGGACAGAGTCGCAGGAGGAACAAATTTTGAAACAATAACGACGCTCGATACCTCGAAAAAAACAAATTAAGGGTAACACAAAAGTCCATGTGGGGGGGGGGGCGGATCTTTGCTCTAACCGTCACGTGCTTGGGAGGATCATTGTTTCAAAAAGACATCTTGTTGTATCTGTGAAAGAGATGTTTTTCAATTCAACCATAAAAACCAAACCTAGTTACTGTCCATCGAACGTTCAAGCGATCTCAAAACGACACAAGTTCAGACAAACGTAAGCATATACAAACGAGAACTTATTAAGTGGACACACAGGTGTGTAGATACATTTCGATAGATTCGGTGTACGGGGGCGGAGCTATCTACAAGTACTAACTACTACTTTGCACATTTCACAACCAAAAAAAACGTATGGAAAAACACCATTGTCAATAATACGAATGTTTATCGTTCAAAACAACGTTACACTGCCCAAGCGTTGTTATTACATATATTCAATTAATTACATATATGCAAGTATCATCCCCTCGTTGCTGATCACAATCCAGTTATACACTCTGAACTGTAAAACCTACCTCTATGAGGCTAACTACCGAGCCTACTTAAATTTAAGAGGGATAAATGACAGTGAACTGAAAAAAATTCGGTCTACATCAAGTAAACGGGGGAACGTTGTACGGTTGAACATTTAACATATTCTTTTCTCAACCATAACTATCTCGAAATTGTACCCGTTGCTTGGAGACTTAATGGCGGTACACGTTTCCTGTCTTATCTTATCGCCCCCCTCCCCCAAGGGCGAAGGTATAAACTGCTTATCATCCACAGACTCACACACATACACACACACGTACACACACAATTCGGCTGCATGCGTGTCACCGCATGCCCACTGAGGAAACCCGTGTTGTGTGTCTCACCACGGCAAAAAGGGTGTATTACGTATGTTTTTATCATTCCCAGAATGCACAGGGAAAGCAAAGAGAAAGAGTGAATTAAGGGCTCTCACCTTTCGCGGGTGCTGCCACCCTGTTCTGTACCGTCGACTGGATCGGATGCTTGTCGTAATTCGGATCCTCCACCTCCTGGCAACGGTAGCTCAGATTACGGAGTATGCAAACGCAGTTCTCGACGATTTTGTTGCCGATATTCGACTTCTCGATGGCCGACCGTACCACGTAGAGCAACGCGTCCACCAGACCGTCGCATTCGCGGAGCTTTTTCCGCGCGTATTCGCCGGCGCTCGAGACGTTTCGTAGCACCCCGGAAGCGTTTCTGAACACGGTCGACCAGCATGTCTCGCCGCTGGACGAGCTCGGGTCCCAGCCACTGTGCGGTATGATTATGTTGTTCACCACCATCGTCACGCCGTCGTCGATGATCGACTTCTTTAGATCCTAAAAGCACACGACACACGGAACGGTTGAATTGACACATGCGATGGCCAAAGAGCGCAACGGACGATGAAGAATACAGTGGTTCACGTAATTCGTTCGTATAACCATCCACATTACAATTATGTGTACAAATCTTTATGCAGTTTCCATTTAAAGTCAATGTCCCTGTTTCTAATCACGTCCCGATTTGAACACCGAGAACTTACAGAATCTTTAATATTGCTTGCCAAAGCTTGGTTTTGACACTTCCATTTTCGCTGAGCAGAAATAGGGATATTTTATACTTCATATTAAATGAACTATTATTAAGTTGAAATGTTTTTAAAAATACTTTGCTTTAAATTTAGTTATAAAAGGAGGTTTAAATTTTATATCTAATAAATTTTTTACACAAGTAGGAGTAGGGACATTGACCTTACGTATCCTCGTGATTACTTTTGTCCAAGCTGTCGTGAAGAATTTCATCATAAATTTTGAAATACGATTCCTAATTTCGTACGTAACCCGGTTGAAATAAACGCAACAATGTTCCGCGAACGAATTTGTGAATCACTGTATCCTTATAATTCGAACAAACGTGTTCCCTAACCTCGCAAGACGACAGGTTCCACAGCACCCCAGTGACCAGTTCTTTCACGTCGGCATCGGATGTCCTGCGTAGCAAGTTGATCAAAGCCGGCACTCCTCCAGCATTTTTGATGGCCCTTTTATTCTCGTCGTTCTGTCTCCCGTACGACAGATTTCTCAACGCGCCGCACGCGTTCCTGTAGACATCGGGATTATCGTGATCGAGTAGCTGCACCAACGGCGGTATACCGCCCAGGCTTCGCGTCTTCTGCTTGTTCGGGTCGTCCATGTAGCAAAGATGCTGCAGATACGCGGCCGCGTTCGCCTTGATGATGTTGTTCGGATTGCTCAGAAAACCGATCACCTCGGACAGATTCGGATCACGCCATCTCATCGACTTCTGATCGTCGTCCAACGGGCTGGCCATACCAGGGACCACCGGGTGTCGCGATTGCAACCGTTGCAGGTGAACCTCGTCCTCGAACATCCCTGGCGGTACGCCCGACGACAACGGGACCACCGGATGGCCCTCGTCGTAGCCGGGCACATCGCTAGGAACTGCGACTGGGCCCACCCCAACGCCTGGCCCATAACCGACTGGTCCGTATGGGGACGGTGACACGTAGCCGTAGGGCACTTTGCTCTCATCTGCGATCAGATTAAGACAATCCAGGTCACACGGGGGCACGTTTACAACAATCTATTTGGAGCTAGATGACCACCAGAATCCGGAAAATCCAGGAACCGTAAGCCCCAAAATGTGGGGAAAAACCGTGTGTTACCTATGTGCTGTGTTAAATTCGTGTTGTTAGTGGTACCAGAAGAATATACGGGAAAAGAATATGCACACGCTGGGTGTTAAGCGGAAGATAGTACAGAAGATTCGAGGATCTTTATTAATTGGACTGAGTATGCCGAGACTATTCTTCCTACTAGCTGCAAATGCTTGTGTTTTTAATATACTTCGCCACGGAAGATTGCTCCAAGCTTGTTATTGTTGCGAGGACCAATGGAAACCATCATCGCTGAAGACTAGATCTGAACTGAAACAGGGTTCTGTGTTGATACCTGGCTCTTGCCTATGATATCGCGTGAAACGCATAAATCACTCGTATATCACCCATCGAATATGGACGGGAATGAGACGAAACGTCCGCTGAACGAGGGTCAACGATACGAAGCCTTAACGAGAGAGCAGTGTAGTGAGAAACAAGACAGGGAAACGAAAGAAGTGCGAGCGTGAGAGAGAAAGAGAGAAAGTGAGAGAAAATAAAATTTGTTAAATAAATTATTGATGTGACCCTACCATGAGGATGCTGAGAGGGTTCGCCAGAGTCATCCATATTCCAAGAGTTGCTGATTTGATCTAGAGAGAACACAAAATAACAACGAACGTCAGGCATAGGAGATAATTAAAGTGAATTATGCTCCGGACCCGTGACCACGAGCAGACAAATAGCCGGTCGGTGCCGTCGTCGCGCTTGGACCATGGATAGGCTGAATGTCTCATTATAGGGGAGCTCTCTGGGCCGGGGAATGTCAACGTTGCTCTGTGACCACCCCTCTTGGCCACGGAAAAATCGAACGACGTAACATCAAAAGTGATTGTTTGTTTTGTTTTGTTTGTTTTTCTTTGTCAAATTTATTTTTGCATTTGGTAATATCGCACTCCGGGTATATATCGAAACGTACCATATTGATCTCCGGGACCGCCTGGACTAGGTGTGATACGATAGTGATCCTGCAGAGCTGGATTCAGACCTGGATCGATGTCGTTGTAACCACCCTCCACGTACGGCGCCGCTTTACGCAGGTATTCTTGAAAGAAGAAAGTCGAAAGAAAAAGATTAGTGTTACACGCACGAAACTCGATGTGATCGGACAACATAGTAGGAGTACATCGAGTTCGTTTTCTCAAGAATAGATACAATGGCCACTAGTTTGTGAAATATTTAATGTTCAGTGCCGGGGGAGCCTTCGAATACTCATCGAGGATTTACTGTACATCGTCGGAATCTGTAATCATGACAACTTACCATGCGGAGGTGAGGCCCGACTGTGCTCCGAAGGACTGTGAGGGCTGTGGGGTGAATGCGAGCGCGGCATGTAGATGCCATGGGGACCCGGATAACCTGGCTGCGGTGGATAACCGAGATACGGCTCGTAATGCTCGAACCCGACCATGTACGCGTCGGTCGGATACCGTGGATCCGCGTGCTGGTAGTCCTGCGACATCAACGGCACCGACATGTAGCTGACCGCCCCCGGGTCTGGCTCCATGTGTGACACCTCGCGCACCACCTTCGACACGCTTGTCACCTGAAACCACACGAATCCATCACGACTGATGAAAGAGGACGACCCCTCTTTGCGGGTTGAAAATCGGTGTATTCTCTTGGGAAAAGTTGATGGTCACCGTTTTTCTAATGTTTGAATATCATTTAGAGAAGTTTCGTAGATGTTCCAGATATTGTCGTTAAAGCGATAAAGTAGAGCGTCTACTGTAGTAGGGAAATGCAGTTAGCGGATTAAGTTGGAACTCGTTTAAACCGTTTATACTGACAATGAATGGGTATCGATTAAATAATTAACATTCTCGTATTTAACGAGCGGAGTGTCTCGGTCCGTGGTGACGTGGTCTCGGTTAAAGTGGAAGAGCCGATCGTTCGATTGAGATTTCACCATTCCCCTCCGTGTAACGACGCGAAAGATCGCGACAGAGAAAATTTTTGAAGGGGTGGATAATTCGATTTTCTGGGTAAACTGGGCTCACTTGTTGATTAGTCTGTTGCTTATGGCTCCGGATGAGCAACGGATCCTCCTGGACAGACAAGTGAGACGAATGCAACGAATGGGTGTCCGCCTGGCCGTTACTTCCGTGGTAATCTGCATCACTCTGTCCGCTGGAAAACGACCGCAATAATGTGAACAATTACCGGCGGCGTTCCACGGTGGTATCTCCGAGTTAATACGTAAATCGGCGAATTTCTGTTCGATTTCGGCCCGGGGATGATGACTTACGTGTATTGCGGCATGTCGGGACCTTTTTCCTGGAGAACGCGTCTGAAACGACAAAAACAGAACGAGGATGAACCACCTGCTGCTTTTAAACGATCGATTATTACTTAGAAAAAAGGAATACGATGTGGCAATGATCAGGGCGAGTCCTAAGAGAAGAAAACAAAAAAAAACAAACACACACACACACACACACACAACGAAACGTTACGGAGGCGCATGGCCTACAAAAGCGTCCAGAAATACTTCTAATTGCGCTAAACTACTTGTGTCCATGTTACACACGTGGACACTACTCTCATCAAACATGCGACACAAACAAATACACACATACACACACGTTGTTAGTGCGGCTGAAGTTACTCATTCTGAGTCACGTGTACGTTCCTTTGACTAATGAGACTTGAGTGATAATGATATATCGATGGGTGATGTATTTCGCGGGATCTATCTATAGGGGACTATCCTTCCAATTATTCAAATTGAAATCTATACGTTATGAACAGATATAGATATTAAAAAATCTAATTTTCATGCGCCCAATATATATTTATTAATATTAATGTCATTTAAAATTCGACTTTAATAAATATAAAAGCTCTTAAGTGTTCATTCATTGGTGCGCGTTTACTCTATCATTAAATTAGCTGACACATCCATCGGTATCGGAAGTGATGAACATATTTCGTCCGAATCGAGGATTCACCAGTTAGGGGATCGGCAACACAGCTGAATGAATCTCGCTGAAGATGATCAGTGTGATGAAACAGGTTGAGGTGGGGGGGGGGGGGGGGGGCTGCTCAAAGAGATGATCTGTGAACGACTATCATTTGTACACTCGCATTCAGAATGACTAACCTCGTTAGTTAGGACATGTTAGTCACCTCTGCGTGATCTCGGTGCGCGTAATGTTGTGCTCCTGTCTCTTCTCGATCCGGCGGTTCACCAGCCTGACATTCAACAATTTCAGGGCGGGCGTTATTAGTTGGCGCTGATCTAAATATTATACATACGACCGGGGCTGGCCGCGAAACAACGAATCGTTGTAACTGTCTTTTTCACGCGGTCGAACACCGTGTCGTCAAGAGCCTGTCCCCCAGTGAGGAGGTTCGACTGGGCTCAGGTTACGAACGGATCCAAGCGACAACGAATAGAATAGAATCGGAAGTGATTTTCTGTATTGCCAATCGGACGAGTGCTAAGCTTTCGTGTTTGTTAATCGCAGAAAGAGAGAAAGGTGTTTAGTACACGTTGAAAAAGTATTAACCACGCGTTTGTTAATTCGTTTGCTCGAGAGGGAAGAGAAAAGGTATGTTTATAGAGTAGTTAATCGGTTACGAGTCTCGCGAGAGCTCGAGGAGAGAAAGACACTTACAGACAGGAGTCAACCAGCTGATTATTTGACATACCAGCTGATTTATCGTCTCTTGCCGCTCAGCAGTCGATGTGCGTCCCCTGGAACAGATCGAGCAAAAGGAAGATATTAGACGAAACGTGTGTGTCGTCTGCACGAATTCGGGGATGATATACGTGGGGTAGTTCCGAGCATTTCGGTGTATTCGTTAACAAACCATGTCGAAAATTAATTGAGAAATATTATAACCTGTCTGAAAATTTGATTACGTTTCATTGATTATTGGGTAGATGTCCCAATTACTTGTTGTAGCATAACTTCATTCAATCGTTTCACGTGTTGTTTAACCTAAAAATAGTCTCAGTCTCAAAAATAATATTATTAAACATTTCTTATTCAGTATTAGGGACATGGACAATAATCGGGACATTGTATTGTTTATCTGTTTCACTTAAGTGTCCTTGATAACCCACTCTTCCCTTAACCACGAATTCTAAAGGTAAACCACTTAGTCCGAAAGTTGTCCAAAATAAAACCAGAAATCGACTTATTTCAGTATTCCAACGGTACCGAACCCGTAATATATCTTTTTGATCGGCCAACCGGCAGAGACGTTAAGCGTCCGTATCCCTTCTAATTCCATTTCTCGGTCGAGAAAATGGCGTCTCGCGGGGGGGAAGGGAAGGGTGGTTGGGGTTCTGATTAACGCTCGTTCTCTCGGCCGTCCTTCCTTTTTCCTTCGGGCGTTAATTAATTTCATCAGTTTCCGCTGTAGCTCGCGCAACGAACAAACGTACGAACGCGTGGCAAAAGCGCGTCGTGTTGCCCAGTTATCGCACGCAACGCCTCTGTAGTCGCGGCATTAAAATCTAAAACGAGCAGAAGAGTTTAATTAATTTGTCGTTTCGTCGCTCTTTTATTGCGCGTTTCGATTACCACCCCCCTTACACACGCGTAGGTGTACAGAGAGGAAGCTTGATACGCGTACACACACATCTACAAGACGGAGGGAGAAGTTCGCTAACGAATTCGCGTGACGCAACGAGCTCGGAATTTCGCAGCCTCCTAAAGGGATTCGACCCTCTGTCTGGCTAACACTGTCCGTTTCCACTTATCGCGGGGATTTCCCTCGTCTCTCCCCTCTACCCACTCCACCATACTACTCTTCTCGCCGTACGGTAGAATTGTCTTGCTTGCTGTATGGAATTACCGCTCGATATACCTACTCTCAACTTTGTTTTAACGGGAGAACCTAAAACTAATCTAAGAGCGAAACATTTGAATAGAAGCGCCAGGAATTGATCGTTATGCAGGGATATAAAATGAATATTAAACGTTTTCGTCTCCGGAGGGGGTTCCGCAGGTTTACTCTCTCGTTTCGGTGAGTTTATTTGTAATTATTCCTACGGACTGGTATTATTGAATTTCCCTTTGGTTCGGTTATTTGAACTGTTTTAAAATTTTTCGCTCGGTTTCTTTCTTAACGCTAGAACTACCAGCGTTGAATGTATACTAGAATAAATTGTACGATACGTAGTAATATAGTAAATTAAACACAAATATAAATTCCGTCGAAAGCACTACGATAATTTCAATAATCGTAAAAAAAAAATCTGCTGTCTGTCGGTTTGGTAATTCCTTGGGATTAAACTATTCCCGTTCGAGTTACGTTTGTCGAATGATTTACACGGTTTCTTACAGCGGTTAGGGCCAAGAAGCTGGCTCAGCACACGGTGCTTCCTTTTCGTACTAACAAATTCCGTTAACGTCGATTAGCAGCGGCCCTGCACCACTGACATCGATTTCTTCTCCTCCCCCCGCGGCCCAGAAATCCAGGTCGAAAGTGCCAATAAGAATACCAGAACTTAAACAAATACCCCCGGTGCCCCGTCGTCCCTTTTCCCATCTCTGCCCCCGCCCCGGTCTCCGTCGAGTGGAACTTTGCGCTACCACGGGGTGTTTGCCATTGTCGGCGATCTTTTTGCCTGTCCGTTCCTTGAATTCCACCGCCCGCGGCTCGTCGAATTCACTTAATAATTTCAACGAAGAATCGGAAAAAAGAGAGAGAAAATGAGAAAGCTCGTTCCTTCCGAAGCACGTTACCCGAAGGTACAGAATACCTACTTATGAAATCAATGAAATCACGAAAACTCGACAATCTTGTCGAGTGTATATCATCCCTCGAATTCTCGAACCACGTAAAGTCGACGGGCACGATATTCTGTTCTTGTGAGACCATTAAATTGTAAATGGTACTCCCGTTTCGGTAGCCAAAACTGTAATTCGTGAGATTACTTCGTGAGAGTAATTCAGAATTGATTACCTATAGCTTAATTTTCACTAATATAATACAGGAAATTCTCGATGAGTGTTCGAAGGCTTCCAAAACATTAATCGTCAATGAAATTTCCATGTTCGCGGGAGGCAGCAGAAAAAGTAGGGAGTGGAGGAGGGGAGATCGTTGCATTCTGGGCCACGCGTTTAACATACCCGCTTTGAATGCATAATTTTCCCAGAGGGTGAAGGAAGCTGACGAGGACCGTCCTGCGGTAACCAGAATGCGCGGCGTGCGTGGATCTACGCGTGACCTCCGACAAACCGTGTGTGCCCACCATCCCCTCGACAAAAGACATTCCGTGCGCGACGAGTCACGAATTCCGAAAAAAAAGCACGACACAAATTTGTGATTTTTTTTATATTTCTGAACATGCGTAGATACTATTGTAGTTTTATGTTTATAAAAAAGTTAATTTGGGTGAACTGTCGTCGTGGTCGCGAGGCTTGTTGAGCTTCCGGTACCTTCGTTGATATTCCAGAGGCAACGGAGGACCGTACTTACGCGCGCGCGGTCCCGAGATGTCCCGAAAATACGCGCGAAATCGGCGCCCGAGTTCCCGAAACTGCCGGTTGAAGTTGTGTCGTAACTCGTGACCGAACACACGCGGAAACTCCAACGGTCGGTGAAAGCGCCCCTGAAAATAGCTGCTGCTCTCTGGCATAGACTTGGGCTTAAGTGGTACCGGAAGCTTGGAATTCGCAGAGAGACGTGAACTGGTACGATTCAATTCAATATTTAGTCCCTGGGAATATTCAATTCTGTCTGTTCGATCTCGAAGCTTGACCAAGTCTGAAAGACCGATGGTCTCGGACGTTTGTCCAAGAGAAAAAATTTACTGGAGAATACTAGCCCATTATATTATGTACCACAATCGAATTGTTCACAATCAAATTGTTAAGTGACGGAGACTATAGGAATATTCGTTAAGCAATTTTTAATTTTGCAAGACCAGCCGGAGGCGAGTGAAGGAAATATTTCCAGCATCGCAAATGCACTCGCAGCCCCATAGTAGCAGCCCGAAAAATATAGGACAACGTCTCGCCCCGAAGCTTTGTCCCCGGTAATACCGTCTGGCGTATTAGATTTTTGACACGTCGGAACGAATTCGCGAGCCGGCCGGGAACGCCTTTCTTTTTCTTTTTTTTTCTTTTTTCATTTGGAACGAATATTATGTCCCAGGGGCGAGTCGCCGGTCTCATCCGCCGCACAATGATCGGCCGGATTTTCCGCGGCTGTTTTTTAATCCCGCCCGAGAGTCAGTGCCACGTGTCAGTGACACATACACGCGCGTCGCTGATAAGAATGTTTATCGCGGAGATTAACGGCCAAGCATGAGATCCTCGAGAATCGATTTATCGTGTGTTTGGCGTGAAAAATTTGTAAGATATCGAGGACAATTTGGACCGCGTAAAATTCGATTTGAGTACATACAGTAAATCAGCGATGAGTGTTCGAAGGCTCACTGAGCATTAAATATTTCATAAAACGAATGGCCATACGCGGTTGAAACAAGTATACCAGTGGCTTCAGAATTTCAAGCTCTATCACTCTGCTAAACCCTAGTAAAAAGTCAGCGTTACACATAGACACCTCTCCTTGCCAGTGCCGAGGAGCCTTCGAACACTCATCGATGATTTACCGTATTGTGTGTTTCCGTTTCGGAGAAAGGGAATGTAGCGGTTTCACCTTCGTGTGTGTATAACTCACCTTTATCGCCGTCAATGGTAACCGTACAGAATGAAAATTCCACGAGTTTTTTTTTGTTTATTCTTTACCTTATTTCTCGTCAATCGCGGTAAGTCTCGCGAGGAAGCCGTTTACCTGCGGATTACCGCGTGACAACGAGATTTGCACGGCCGCCGGAGTCGGGTGCAACGGCTGTGTGCACTTACGCAAGTGCATACATTACACGCAACGCGGAATGGCCGCCGCGTGAGAACCGCGCGCGCACCGGCTGCACGCTCTGTTGTGTTTATCTTTCCATCTTCCCGTCTGCTGCCCCCCTACTCCGCTTCTGCTATCAACACCTACAAAACTCGTCCAATTCTTCGTTCAAATAAAATTAACACACGAATGTTTGTCGTCGCAGAATCAACCCCCACCGCCTCCGTGATTCCGGTTCGTAGCTCGAGTGGCAGTCGATTGTTTGCTTGTTGAATGTAACGCTGAATTGTGTTCACACTACGACAGAAGTGGGGCGTCGTAGGCCAAAGAAAACATTTTTTTTTAACGCTCGACCCCGCTGCAATACCGTTTCCCCCGATTACGAAACGAAATCCGAATTTTAACGATCAATTTCCACGGGGGACAATCGATGAATCACTCGTCGCGTACGTTACAACGACACGTAATGCGGATGATCCTCTTCGGATCTCGTTTTAATTGGTTCGTTTTTAACCAACGGTTCACGGCTTGTAATGGCCACTGGAATACGTACGTACAGAAAGTTCCATGTTACGCGCATATCGATACAATTTAAGTATCAAATTTCAAGAACGCAATCGATAAAAAGTTTTAAAAAAAACCTATAAGTTCAGTCACTATATTGGATCCACCATTTTGAATTTGCAGTTCTCGATATACAGATTCATAGTCGTCCCAAAAACCTATAGGGATCGTGTTTGAAAAAGATTAGACGAGTTTATTAATTTTGGCCACTTTTTCAGGTCCTCTGACCCACTGTGCACTGGAGAGGGGGAGAAGAGGGAAGTCCCGTATGGACCCCAATGAAGCGCCAAGTGGTGAGGATGACATCTGAACACTCAGTTCCAAGGAGCCTTCGAACATTCATCGATGATTTATTGTATTGAGTTTTAGTCGACCAGAAAGACGAATACGATAAGGATCCAGCCGAAGTCGGGCGTGACTGATCGCCCCTCATCCTTCTCCACTACTCTGGGTATGGATTACCTCTATCGGGAACGATTTTCCATCCGTTGGCGCTCGCGGCCGAAATCGCGGATGTATAATCGGTATCATCGTTCTCCGTTCGCCCCGCCAAGTGGCACTCACAGGAGCGTTCCTCGCCGATTTTGATCGATGTCTCCTGTCGGCGTTCGAACTGGAGAGATACTCTTTTTCACTCGTCGGCGCGACGGCGGATGGCCCACTTTTCCATCCCCGGCGAATTAATTACACAGTTCTAATGGGAGTTTTGGAGGAGGCAAAACCGTATTGCCTGTCTCGATGGAATATCGACAGGAGGGACACACGTTGATGTCCCTCTGGCCGATTACTGCCTGTCCTCTCCGATACCGGGTCTGTCCCCGAAAAAGAAAAAAATACGGAACGAATTCCGTGTCCCAGTTTAAGCCCTGATCGTAACGAATCGAAATTGTTGTGATATATTTAAACATATGAATATTTATAAACGGTGGATCGAATATAGCGGCGTAGGATAGAGAATGAATACATGGCAAGAGCCCATATGACCAGAATGGACTATAGTTTGGAATCGAGGAACGAATATGGACGAGGCGAACAATTCCTCTCGTAGTAGGCGATATCATCGATCAATCCATTGTCCCCACCGCAAAACTATTCCCTGATCGATGAACCACGCGCGGCGGAGCCGATAGATTGTTGGACGCATTTCTCGATACCCTACCGGGGCGTCCCGCTAGTGGTTCGCGGTCCAAAGATAGTGACGCCTGGCATGGTATCCATCGGCATGGTCCGTGGTCTCAGTGTGGCATTTAAATAGACGCGGGCGAAACTGAATCGACAGGTTCGCGAACTTCTCCCCATCCCGATAAAAAAAGCGGGAACTTCGAACGGAACCACGAGGCAGGAGGGAGGACAATACGTATGAAACTGTGCCGTGACTAGGCGACCTTCGTGCAGGCTCGATACGAGGCCAGAACCATTCATCGGTTCAAGTGAAATTCGTTTAATTGGATTGCACCAGGTTTCGCGAGCGCCTAGGTTAATCCCGTATTTCTCCATTCACGCGTAAACGAATGTGTGTTTACAGAGAACGGGAGAAAGAGAGAGAGAGAGCTCACACACTACTTATCGCATCCTTGACCCGTGGAATCTTCGTACAATGAAAATTATCGATGACATACGGGGAAAGATTGTTGGCTTCGTTTATGTGCACTATGTAAATTTAAGATACTTAATGTAATATGAACGATGTCTTAGACGTGAGACACAACTACATTGAGTAACTAACATAAACAGTTAGCTTTTAAACTTAATTGGAGGATGGCTTCGGATATGATGGACAGGCTATAGATATGGATCGTCTGAAGATGACCTCTGATAGAATTTGGACGGGGACGATACAATTTTGAAAATCGATCACGTTCATTAGTCCCCTTTCAAGTGAGATCTGCTCAACGTGGAGGGGGATAACGTGGAACTTGTATCGAGGTAACCTGTGACAAGAGAGTAAAGAGGGCCTCCATTATGCGAAGGCTTGCCCCGAGGTCTCTCGAACCTCAGCGTCTAGTCGTCGATCTCTTCAAATAGATCACGCTCTCGACACCGAGTGTCTCAGGCAGTAGGACGGTTGGAATAGCCCGACGAATCCATTAGTGGACCCTTTAACAAACCTATTACCGAACCCTGTTCCCCCTTTCGCTGTATAGCTCTGTTCGTTAGGATACGTAGATTCATCCGATGTCTTTTCGTAGAAATAGAATCGATTACTAGTGTCTCTGAGACACCGAAACTGACAATCATTGCCCGGTTGCAATATAACGGTGATTTTCTCGACGGATTCTACCTCGACTAAGTTTGTAGATCGTGTGTGCCGTGACACTTGAAATTAGATCATCGTATCGTCACTTTAGTACGGCCAATCGTGAAATATTATTATAGGCCTAGAAACAGATGATGACACTCATGGGCTCCATGTCTTTCCCTCGCGCATTCCGTTTCCGGTCGATCCCAGCAGCGACGAGGATGTGTGCACGCGCGCGCGCGAGCACGGAAATTGCTCGCGACTCTGGGGACCAGCGTAAATTTTAATTAAAAACAAAAAGGAAGAAAGAAATAGAAGGGGTGGAAAGAGAAGAGAGAAACAAAAAAACTGATGCTCGGGATTATTTCTTCGCGGCGACGGTAGGAAAAAAAAAACTATATTCGGATCTGTCCCCGGAGCTATTATTCCCCGGCAAACTTTCGTTGTCCCGTTGTCGCGTGTTCGCCGACCGTGTCCTCTTTCTACTCTCCTCTTTCCCGGTGCGCGACGACGCGCTTTTCGTGCCCCGCGGAGGAACTGGTAGCGTGACTTAATTTTTTTTCTCTCTTCCCTTCCTGTCTCTCTGCGCGCCCCTTCTGTCGCGGCGGCGGAGTTGTCTCCCCGAGGCCACGCGAGGTGGAGGCCCCACTTTATTGGCTCGTCAGCCGGGCGACAGGTAGCGCCAGCCGAGACAGACATCGAGACTCTAATTGTTCGCGGCGAAAGACACGGTGGATTCTTGGATAATAGAGCGCACACACAGCGGGCACCGTTGCCAGAAATGACCCTGTTGAACGAATCAATTTTGGATCCCTGTCTTGTCTCGTGTGGACCAGTGACGGGTGATACAGTATCAATTTTCATTTCAAATATCGATCTACGTTTGCGTACATCTGTTGGAACAGCGATCCCCCCCACCAAAAAGGATTCGTATCAGTTCAACGAACAAACGAAAAATAAGATCGATTCTATCTCTAAACGAATGGGATCCGTTTGTTAATCGCTATCACGGAACAAAACTCAATGAACCTTCCATGGAGATTCCGTCGGGGATATCACACCCCCCACCCCTACGATCCTGAATTCACCAAACTCGTAAGCAACAATTTCAGTTCCGGCGTTCTCAAAGGACTCCAGGCGTTCCTAATAATCCCCCCTCTCCCTGGAGCGATTCCATCAATATTCTAATCCCGAAAGTTCCATATTCTAATCCGGAGTACGCATGATCGAGGAAGAACCTCTTCCCCAGGTGAATCCACCGTGGGGCGGAGGGAATCAGGAGTAGCGTCCGTCATCGAGAAACCGGAAAACAGAATCGACTTGTATCACGACGACGACGACGAGAAAAAGAGAGTAGGATGATGAGGAGAGGCAGAGGGACAGCGAAGAGTATTCTGTATAGAGAAAAGAGGAGAGGAGTGAAGGGCAGGGGGGCGATATATCACGAGAGAATGAGAACTCTGCCGCAACCTCATTCTCCTTTCCGGCTGACGCGTTGAAAAGCTGTCTCCCTTCTCGCTCGCTGCACCTACCGCCCCCCTGCCCCTGACCCGCCCCTCGAGAAACCCCATGGCCCCTCCCCTACCGCTCCTGCTCCCAGTTTGCTCCCGATGGCTCGGCGTCGTGCGAACGCATACGAGGCCGACGCATGTTTGAATGAATGAACGAGAACTGCTGGAGGGTGGGAGGGGGAAAGGGGACAGCGTTACTACACACACAGATTATACACACGCCCGTCAAACGGAGTGTACGATAATACGAGGCGTACAACGCATTTCCCTCTGTGCCGCTCTCGGCGGCGCGCACGCCGCAGAAATTTCTGTACAAATGCTCTCCTGCTGCTCCCCTCCCTCGAGCCCTCTGCCGACGATCGCGCGCGATACGTCTCGTTCCTTTTTCCCTCTTTTTATCTCCCCGCCCTCCCTTTCTTTCGTTCCTCTGCCCGCGGTATTATCGTTGGTTGTGAGACAGAGCAGTCTCAGAGGACGGATATACGAAAAGGGGACGGGGGATCGCGCGTTTCAACTAGACAGCAGGATTTGGGGGATCTTACGAGCCCCATGGTCGATATACGTGTTATTTTTCTTCTTTTTTTTTAGATACGGATTTTTGATCGATGGTTTCTATTTTTTTTCAGTCACTCTTCCACCTAGTTTTCCGCGTGTCTGGACCTCCCGTTTCGTCGGCGGACCAACGAGGCGAGGCGCACAACCGCGCGCGCGCGAGCTGGACGTTAATTGAAAGCGTCGAAAGCAGCGGAGTTCCGTTCTTCCGGATCATATTCCCGCGAATTAATTGAACCTGATTTATCGCGCGCGTACACGGAGCTAATGGTGAATTAGCACTGCGATAAATTAACGGGAAAGGAGGCGATGCAGCAGGCACACTCGGCCCCCGCTGGGTTACCGAATCAGTCCGGCTGGAATTTCACGAAGCAGGTAGTATTGTTTGCGAAATTAGAGCCGATCCACGTTGGGTAGCAATTTAATCGAGGCCCAAGGGGGGGAGGACGCGGTCAAAATCCTTGTCGTAAAGTCATCGAGGCTAATGATGCAATTTCACCGGGGCACGATCCTTTTAGGCTCCGATCCAATGTTTCGTGTCATTGTCGATCTCTGCCGAACATTTCCGCTCTATTCCGTTATTATTTCAGACAACCACCTCGCGATAAGAGCGATTGGAATCATTCGAACAGTTTGCCTACGTCGTCCATCGGAAAATTTTCACGCGGAAGATAACCGAGACGATCGACTCGGTCGGAAAGGCACTGGAAGGAGTCCGACGATGTCTTCTACAGGCTTCCTGGTAATTAAACGATCTGTATTAAACCGAAAACAACGGTGACAACGGGTTATTTTCTTCGTGAATCGTATCCGCGAGGGGCAATACGACAATCGAATTCGGTGACAATTTAACACTAGAACTACCGAGAATAAACGCATATTTGCTGCGATCGCTGGATAAACTTTTGAAAATTTATAAATTGACTAATCTCTTCACTCTCATATCATAAAATGTATTGTCGCAACATTTTACTCGTCGTTGTAAGTGTATTGACCAGTTATTTTGACTGGTTTGGTAGTTCTAGTGTTAATCGAGGCACAGCGTTAAACGAATCCCGTGTGGTAACTCGAACCGCGCGGCGAACGAACGGAACTCGGCCATTTTTTCGGCCTCTCCGAAAGTAGTTCAACCACTCGGTGGCCGCCGCGCCTCAGTCGCGGTAAATCCGTGGCGTCTAATTAGCGTCGCGCGTTACGTTGCTCCCCACGAGACGCCTAATTTAAGTTTCCAGCCCCTGAGTCCCGGACTCCTCTTCCTCCTCCCCCTCGTCTTTGGTTGCATTCGGAATCACTGGCCGTACGGTGGACACACGCGCGACTTGTCATGGTTCCCGAGACGCCAGAGTCCCGACGACTGTTGCTCGAACGATCAAAGTCGCGAATAAACTTGCGAAACGTTTGAGAAGTTCGTCGTCCTCCGAGTGTTCTTCTTTCACGCCCTTCGGGGGGTTGAAGCCCGTTCGGAAACCAGACAGTACAGTCCGTTGAATGCTGCGGTGATGCTTTCGCCCTCTTAGTTCCCACAAGCCAAAATATAAGTTAAAAACTCCAATACCGAAAGTCTAGTACTTCTCATATTTTTATGAGATAGAGTACATAAGAAAGTGTAAAGTTATCTTTATTCTTAGAAAAATAGTGTCGATTTTAACCTACGTAAGCGCGGGCCGAACAGCGCGCTTATATTATACATATAGAGATAGAGACAGAAACAGAGATGCTTGGGATTCCCGCGCGCACGATCATTTCCTTTGTCGACGGAATCGTTTTCATCCTGTTAATAAGCAGCACCGACGCGACTTCGAGAAGCAAAAGGGGGATCCGAAGCGTGGAAACGGCAACGGGAAAAGTAACCGTGAGCTATTCGCGGCTGTGTGGTTTCATTAAAAGCACACCGGCCGGCTCTGATCTAATTACCGACGCGCGCGCGCAGGAATTACACCGTGGCTCCGTTGGTGTTAAGAAAAAAAAAACAGAAAAAAAAAGGACGAAAGAATACCTGTAAAACGAAGCTCTTTTCTCACGGGCGATGCTTTCCAAGGGAACCGCGACGAAAGAGACCGGGATGCTTGATGGTAGATTTATGGAAACGGTTCTCCTCGATATTAATCGTCCTACCGACACACAATTTACGGCTGTACGGAAATCTTCCAATACTATACAGAGTACACCGGGTTGGATTTAACCGCGAATCGAGTTTAAATCCAAGTTGAGGATCGAGATTGATAGCTGCTATTACCCCACAGCAGAATCAAGAAATAAAATATTCTCTTTCTCTACAATCACGTTGCTTAGCGAGCGACTACAAGCTTACAGAGAATAGCCTTCACTCGCGCTCGTTACAAGAAGATCGACAAGATGTGCTTGTAAGGAGGAAATACTGTATTTGTAAAATCATTATACTATTGTTCTCGACTGGAAGGTGATTAAACGCGAAACGTTGGAGCCGAAAGCAGCATTCACACGAACAAAGGAATTAAGCATACAGGCAAGAGACTTGGATTGTCGGTGAAAATACGGAATCGTATGAATGCTGCTTCACGGTAAATCATCCGATGAGTGTTCGAAGACTCCTCTCGGCCACTGACAAGGAGAGATCTCCAGCTGAATTCTGAAGTCAATATTTGTTTAGCCATGAATTTATGAAATATGTTCAGTGTCGAGGATCCATCGAACATTCATCGATGATTTACTGTATTATTGATTCGACAAAAATACCAAATCGTATCGTCGATAAACCGTGTCGTCTGAACTGGTTGTTTAGGGGGACGCATCGTCGGCCGGTATATAAAATACGGATACAGACGACCCCGTCAAGATTTTAAACAATAACGAGCCTCATTGTCCCCGATGGACACAGCAGACGATAATCGTGTCCCATTCTATCCGAAGGAGGGACTCTTAAAGAATTTATGGAATTCGCTTCCGACTCCCTGTCCCCGTGGGACCACTGACGGTTTTATTCAGCTGAATGGCCGTCGTGCCTGGTCGAGCTTCTTCCGTCGTTCTTTTCGTAAATTATACACTCGGTCATTACTAGCGGACAAACAGGAGGCGCGCGAGCGCGTATATAGCTACTACACCGCGCGCCGTCCGTCTGCGCGCTCGATCAAGATTTAATCGGCGAACGATTAATTCTCCATGCTCGCGGAGAAACAAGAAACGACTATCGTGAGCGTTCAAGAGGCCTCGAAAATCGAAATAGATCGACCCGAATTTCGAACGGAACTCCGAAACTTTCCATAACGATCTCGATTTTTCGGAAGGCCACTGTTAATCTTACGAACGAATGTTTACGATATACGTATGGAAATATTAATGTATCGTTTTTCTCGAATCCCCGTTGCAAGGAAAGTTTCAAAAGAAGAATCTTTGTAGCTACAATCAAATTTCACAACTTTTTATTCTACAGGATTGAGGATCAGGGACGGTTTTCCAGCGGCGCGTTTATAAAACCGGGGAATGGTAATAGGAAAGGAATTCGATGACGATCAGTGTCGACGAACCGCTGCGTCATTAGAATTTCCATGGCCAAACATGTTACGATCGTTATTTCACGGGCGAATCAATCCGATTTTTACTACGTGTTTTCGGTTACTCCGTATTCGTGATCCCAGCGATATTATTGGATCGATACACACCGCGGCAATTATCTTTCACTTATCAATCGGAACGCTGGGAACCTCTTACTCATCGGCTAATACACCCAGCTCCGACTTTTCTTTTTCCGTTGAGTAATCCTCGGAACGACGATGATACAGATAAAATTCTTCGTGACGGGACTTATCGATTCCTTCAGAAAATTGTCATCCGAAGCTCGACCATCGAACCATAGATTTTATGTTCCGTTACCCTTCCCCGTCGAAGACTTTCTTCTTCCAAATCCTCTTCGACGAATCGAACAGTTTATTCCGTTACGAATACAACTCGATTCGTTTTACAAATGACAACAGAAGAATCCGAGTTGAGTCGCGGTTCAGTTTCACGATACTTTATCGTAGTACTTAGAGACACGCCGTAAGTATAACGAACATACATCAGTCAGCATAATGGTTTATCGGTAAAGTAGGATAGATCCCTCATATCCGTCTGAAACACCGCGTATGTTGCTCCCGGTTTTCTAATTGAACCGATCGATTAAAAGGCAACATCTACCGGCCAATAGGTCAGAATGTAAGCGGTTAAGCATCGGTGTGAGTCATTAAAGCGGCCGATAAAGCCCGCAGCAACGGTGAATTGTCCGAATGCCACTCGAAAAGGAGACCTACACCCCACCTCACCCCCCAACCCCTCTCCCGGAAGCTTGGAGTATCAATAGACAGTATCGATCCCATGAATCAAGCGTGACCGAAGGAGAGCCTCGACAATGCCTCGATTGAACTTAGGTCGAGATCAAAATCGACCAGAGCCGCGCAGCCCGTCGCGATTAACCCCTCGAACGTGCGCCCCCATTTTGCACGGACTCTTTTTCGAGTTAGATGGGGGAAGGGGGAGACTGTGGTGTTCATCTCTCCATTACGCTCCAGGCCATCGGGTGACCAAACAATTTTTCTTCACCGCTCGAAAAGCGTAAATGAGAGAGACGATATCTCGCCGCGGCGGGTCGAACGCCGATAAGTCATCGATTTAATAACCGACCAACGGAGAATTGGGGTATCGGGGGACACCACGTGACACTGACAACGTCATTTCCGCGGTGAACAATCACGAGCCGTCACCGTTTCGGTCAGCTCTAAGCGCTGCATATAACAGGCTGCTGGTCGGATCTATTGAGAGCCGCCGCCCGCCGCCAACAGCCAAAGGGAACACGCCGAGCGTATACATGTATGTCGATTCAAAGCATTGTTGAACCGCGACCACATTCGATTGCGAATTAAATGGACTTTATCCCGTAAAACGATCGCCGGATACTTTTCTCCATTTTTTTCTGTTCTTCCTGCCCGTCTGGTGTGTCCGCTGGCGCGCCAAGAACCGCGAATTATTTACATAGGTACACCCACGAGGTGGTGGGGATAACGCCTGGACAATAATCGTGTAGAACAAGCCGGACGATAATCGAGAGGTGTCTGTAAGAAGAAAGCAATGCTCCAGCAGTATCCATACTGTTCACTAGTTCTGCTGCTGTCCCATTAATTCGGTCATCTGTGCCGGTGGAATTGTTTGTTACCAGTTGTAATCGCGTTGCGCGCAAAAAAGAATGCTAGCCGAAGCGTTCGAAGTTGATTTCTCGTCGCGTGATTGCTTAGGAAAATAGAGACGGATCTCGCGTAAGCAAGCTTGTGGTTTCTCAATGTCCACGGTAGCTGATAGATTATCCTCGTTTGCCACTGTGGTACCGACGAATCCGTGATCCATAGACAAAGACAACCTCTGATTACGTGTGTTCCCATAAGTATTGCCATGCCAATCGTATTTCGAAATTATTGTCAATGTGTCGTTTTATTTCTAACGATTAGATCTCTTTCGGAATATTTATCGTTTATTTCTGCTACGGTATAATGGTAACTCTTCTCTTTTCTGTTACGAAAGCATGTACTTGTTCCCGCCGTTTTTACTTCTCATTATTCTTTCCCCCCAGTCGCGTAGACTTAACCGCGTCTGTTATTTGTTAACTTTATCTCCAACGAAAAGTACCCGCGGAGTCTGGCACACAAACACAGGCGCACGCATGCATACATATATGTATACATGTATAGTCCAGAATGGCATAAGTTGCTCCTTATCTCGCCGGATACGAACTGCGACGGGAGTGTCGGGCCGTGGCGAGATGCATCCTGAGTGCAACCTCGCACAGGAAGGAGCAACTCACGCGGTGTACCTCGTTTTATAAGCTCTCGTTATGAGTTTTCGTACCGTCGTAGAGTTTTGCATCTACATACGCCGAAAATGAATACCTGAAAAACATGTTTATCGTTCATCGTTCGAGACGATCGAAACAGACTTCGAAACAGTGATATTTACGCGCCCTTTTGTCCAATCGATAGTCATTCGATATTCGAAGAGCTTCGGATCTATTCTTTGATAAAATATACAACACGAGAGTTTCGTATTGTTTCCGATGCGCTAAACCGTGCGTTTTTATGGAATCTGTGAGTTACCGATGTTATTTAGAATGTTAGTTATTTCAAAAACTCGTATGATGAATGCTTTGAATCAAGTTGGCAAGCGTGCGAAGAACGCGCGCGGTCGCGTCGAGTATCGTGTACGCTCCAAAATCAAAACAAAGCCACCGACTGCGCAACAAATGCCATTGTATAACGGTAACAAGTGCACACCCGACGGTTGCCACCCAAAATTTTATTTCGAATGACGAACCATCGAGCTGAAACTGCGCCAGTCAAACCTAGAAAACAATAGTGAACAACGCTCCCGGTCAGCAGATTCTTGGTATTCCCTATCTGCCACCTGTCCATCGATTGTATCGATGTTCCTCTCGATCCTCTGTAACTCCAATACACCACTGTCATTTATCGATGACTGCATGATGATGTAACAGATAATACATCTCGAAGGTAATACTATTTTTCAACTGGTAATTAACAGTAGGTTCTGCACATGTCAGAGTTCGAAGTTACTCAATCAATGACAACTCGTTTCCGTGAATCAATCGATACTACGTCGATGTTAATTCTACCTCGATTCGAACAGTATATAAATTGTATTGTCACAAAACATGGTTAAGAGTATCATTGTTAAGATTGCATTTGCAATCAACCACGCCATCAACCATGCCATCAACCACCTCATTGCGCCAGATTCCCGAGTGGGACGGAATCCAAAAGAATTTAACCAGATGATTCTTCGAATTGCCATGGAGCAAATGGTTGTACTTCTTTCTTATATCTAAAATATAACTGTTAGTCTTGACGTGAAATTTGGTAGATTGTAGACTTTGTAGATGCTTTCGTATTTACGCTTCCCAATACTATCGCTCCTACTACTACTACTACTACTACCATCGCTACAGATATCGTATTAACCATGTTTACAGGTTAGAAAACAAGTACTGTTAATCCGGAGGACGGTGCCAGTGACAGTTCGTATCGTATCGCGGAGTCGATAGCGTCGACTCGTCGCCACATTCAAATCGCTTACCTTTTCTACGATATTTCTCACGCCGGGAGTCCCCCGTCACATTCCAAGAAGCGTTGACGCGCGACGCAGTAGCCGGCGATGGATCCTCGAATTTCTTATAAGATGTGTCCCGAACGATGAATGCTTCTCGCGGTAACATTCACCCTGCCCACCGTTCACGGACTCTAGAATCGACGTGGTGATCCTCTCCTAAAAAACACACGCTGATAGAACAGTCGCGCTGTCAACCGCCGCGTCACTATCATCGAGCAAGCGGTCGTCTCTCCGACGCAAACAATAGGAAGGAAGAGAGCCACTGGGAATCTCAGCTCGGGTCCCCGTATCCTTTCTCGCCAGTCGACAAATTCCTCGCGTACGATAGGAAACTGACTCACGCGGAGTAGGTGACGCGTTCGATAAATCCTCTCGGCGTACAACAAGACTGGCGTGGCGACAATAAAGTTTCCGCGTGTCTAGTAAACACTGTACGGGATCTCTTCTCACTCAGGACAAACACGGAGCACGAGCCGAGCAAGTGTCTCATACGCTCGAGAATCGGACGTGCAACGATACGTTTGATCGTAGTCGTTGATAAGCAAATCCTCCCGCACCAGGATCTCTTCTCGAGATTCCGAACATCTCCTGCAACACAGAAGAGACGGACACGCGCGCGCCGTCGGGTCTCTCCTCCCTGTCCCAGTCCACGGAGTTCGGAGTATCCGTGTAGCGAGGTTTCACGGGAGAGCGTGGATACGGCACCGTTCCGTTCAACAGAGCTCGGAATTAACACGCACGAGCAGCACTGACCGTCTCAATCGCCCTACGATGGAGACGTCCTAGCATCCTGGTACGGGCGTCGTTTCCGTGCACCGTGTCTCTCCCCGTCGAGGCCAGAGTTCCCCCCTTACTGGCTCGAGCAACGTCCCCGTGACAAGGCCGGCCGAGATACGTACGTACGCACGCACGCACGCACGCACGAACAATACGTGGCCTCCGCGAGAAACGAAGAAGGAACACCGACCGCACTTTTTATTCCTAGCCCCCGTGATCGTTAGGCCCATACGCGGAACAGCCCCGACTGAGCACGTAAACGCAGACCGTCCGCGATCCCGTGGGGAATCCGTCGTTCGCGGAACACGATTTCGAGCGTGCACGTGCGGCAGAGTACGCAGAAACCGCAGCTTTTTTTACGGACACATCCCCGTACTTATCTCCTCCTCGCCAACGCCTACACGATACACATTGCACGCAGCAACGACGCCCCTACACGCCGATCCCAGCGGCTCTCAAACGGTAGGCACATCGTGTCGGGCAATGCCTCTCAATGGAGTGGCTTTGTCACTAGACGGGTGTCCCTAGCAGTTCCTACGGGGAAGAGATCTGGAGAATCAATTTTTCTCTGGGACGTATTGCCTTATTTCGACTCTTTATTTATTACTTAAGTTCTTTCATCAAAGATTCTAATTTGCTTACGCACACTGCATTGAGAACGAATAAATTTATCGCGAAGCAACATTTTAAATGTATAAAATTTACTTCGATAGAATATATATTTTCCTAGATTACGTAAAACACGAATGCTAGGGAAAACGAAGTATCTAGGGGGGAACCCAACTTATACACATTTAGAATTACATTATTTAGTCGATATGTATTTAATGTTCCAAAGCATTGGGATAGTCTTGTTTTTATAATTGGAGAATGTTACATACTCTCGACTCGGCAATATTGTAGAAGATTGCCTACACGAGTGGCTGTTTGGTTGAATGTAATTGCCGAATTCAGCGTTTGCATATTGTAGTTGTTATATCTACCTAATAATTAACAACTGCTATCTACACTTCGGAAAACTACAATAAACAATATGTGATGATTTCTATAATAGATATTTATTAATATACAAAAGGGTGATAAATATAACAAAATAGAATACTGACTAACTTTACACCTAAACTGATTCATAAGCTTTCATAATACCACAACAAAGATTTATGAGTTGTATATATTCACTTCCACCATCTAACAGCCTATAGTTGCATTCCTATAACAGAAAACAGAATGAATAATACGAGAATAATAATGCATATATTTCTACCATGACAGTAATTAGAAATCCTTACTCCAAGTCTATCTGCTATCATAGCTTTCTGTTTATCTGTCAATTCATTAGAATATATCATTCTTTCACTGAGTTGCTCAATCACCTGCAATCGTAATTAGAGTTCAAAACACTGTTGTGATATTTAAATCCCTACATAAGCTTGAAGTACTCACTTGAGATGTGGCATATGCTTCTAGCATAAAATTATCAATAAATGCTTCAGCCTTGCTATAGTCTTTTGTCTTGCAAACTTCCATCAATTCTTCCAACCATTTATCAGGTACAATCTATAATTTTTTAAATTTTATTACATTAAAATACAAACACTATAACTTAGATATAATTTAGAAACACGGAAGTAGAAATTACCCCAATAATTTCAAGAACATCATTAACAGTGATTTCAATGCCTTTACCCTTTAACCTTGTAATAGATTGTAGACATGTTATGGCACGTCGTAAATCTCCTCCTGAAGCTTCCACAATCTTCAACAGAACTGGCTTTTCAGCCTTCAAGTCCTCTTCCTTGCATATGTACTCTAGTCTTTCAACAATTTTCTCTTCTCCAAGTGGTTTAAATCTAAACTTTGTACAACGAGAAGTCAGTGGCTCTATAATCCTTGAGACATAGTTACAAATCAAACAGAAACGGGTACTGTGTGATTCCTTCTCCATGGTACGACGAAGTGCAGCTTGTGCTGGCCTGGTCATACTATCTGCTTCATCAAGGATAATAATTTTAAAAGATGGACACCTTTTTCCACTGAAAAAAAAACAAATAATCATTTCAATAAATGTTTTTTCAACCTTAATCACAACTGCTGTTTTATTTGCCTCAGATTGTGCCTTTATCATAGAAATCACACGAGCACAACATAAGATTGATGTAGAATAACATGTACTTCATTTGTCTGCTCCTGAAGCAAATCCAAAAGTTTAAAACTTTATTGTACTTTTGGAACAATCTGCCCAAAGCACTTTGTTTTTTAGTTGGCAATAAGAGTCATTAAAGAACTTCATTACAACTCCTGATAACAACTATATTCTACAAACAACCTTTCTGCTTAGCTTTACCGTGAATCTCAAACCTTTTACTAAACATCATTGGCTTTTTACAAACTAATATTAGCATTCAATGTCTCTTTATGAACGACATTATAATTGGGGATGTTGTTCATATGATTAATAACATAATTGATAAAGAGACATTACTTTCACAGTTGAGTAAAAGTTACGTAAAAATAAACATACTCATCCCTCATACCACCAGCAGTAAGCTGAGCAAAAGATTTAATCTTATCCCTGACAACTTGGATACCTCTTTCATCAGAAGCATTTAATTCTAATATTCTCTCTTTGTAAAGGCTACCAAACAATTGCCTGGCTGCTGCCAATATGGTACTGGTTTTACCAGTTCCAGGAGGTCCATAAAATAAGAGATTTGGAAAATCACTACCCATTAGACATTGCTTCAATACTTCGACCACCTCACCCTGCTCAACTACATCTTCCACGGTTCTTGGTCGGCTGTAAAAGTACACAAACCTTATGATTCGGTGCCAAGTTAAAAATATGCTGATAATAAAGGCTATACTAAAATATTGCTCACTATTTCTCAACCCATGGTGGCGCAGGAGTATTGCGTTCTCTTTTTGCGCGAGAAGTTGAAGGCTTTTTTGGTTCACCCGGTCCCAATTTGCCTGTTTTTAAAAAGGCTTGCATACTTTCGTCAAAGCACACTTTTCCCAACGGATACGTAAATTTCAATCAACCAACAGATACTCGTCCCGCGATTTTTGCGTTTAAGTCCAGTTGCGCCACTGTTTCAAGTAAAACACCCTAAAAAGAATTACATTTATAAAGTGTAGAGATGGCGTGCAAAATCACTAACGGTGATTTATCACAGTGATCGCAGAATCACGATCACGGTCGTGATTTAACTTCATTCACGACCGTGATTGCGATTTTTTTATCTTGAGTGAATTTGCTCACTGCAATCGTAAGTCATTAATCTTTAAACAGAAAAACGTATTCAATATGATTTTACGATGAATTACATTACTGTGTTTGTAAAAATCAGTAGAAAAAACAAGAAATTCTAAAAGAATGATTTGCTAGGTAACATGTAGATTATAATTTATAATCATTAATTTATTCATTATTCTTCATTGTTTCTAATTATTCTTTCACTTTATACAATATAACTCGAATTTTTGTTTCGATGTCGTTAATATAAAATATAAAATATACAGATTATGTGTCGCGTGTAAAGAACTGTTAGGTTTCTCCACCAATCAGAAACGATCACGAGAAATCACGAATCACTCTGAAAAATGACCGTGATTGAGAACGAACGTGATCGAATCACGAGTAATTCACAAGTAGCAGTTCACATCATATCTAGTGAGAACGTGAGGTCACGGAGCCCTCTGTGGAGGCGCCATTGATCACGTGGGGTGAGAGCGTGGGGTCACGGAGCCCCCATTGGGTGGCACCGTGGACCCTGCACGGAGCGCCCAGTGGTGGCACCATGGATCACGTGGTGGAGCGCGTGGGGTCCAGGAGCCCCCGGTGGAGGCACCGTAGGCCCTGCACGGAGCCCCCATGGATCACGTGGGGGAGCGCGTGGGGTCACGGAACCCCCGGTGGAGGCACCGTGGACCCAGCACGGAGCCCCCTGTGGAGGCGCCATTGATCACGTGGGGGAGCGCGTGGGGTCACGGAGCCCCCGGTGGAGGCACCGCAGGCCCTGCACGGAGCCCCCAGTGGTGGCACCATGGATCGCGTGGGGGAGCGCGTGGGGTCCTGGAGCCCTCGGTGGAGGCACCGTAGGCCCTGCACGGGGCCCCCATGGATCGCGTGGGGGAGCGCGTGGGGTCCTGGAGCCCCCGGTGGAGGCACCGTAGGCCCTGCACGGGGCCCCCATGGATCGCGTGGGGTCCTGGAGCCCCCAGTGGAGGCACCGTAGGCCCTGCACGGGGCCCCCATGGATCGCGTGGGGGAGCGCGTGGGGTCCTGGAGCCCCCGGTGGAGGCACCGTAGGCCCTGCACGGGGCGCCCCCATGGATCGCGTAGGGGAACGCGTGGGGTCCTGGAGCCCCCGGTGGAGGCACCGTAGGCCCTGCACGTAGCCCCCATGGATCACGTGGGGGAGCGCGTGGGGTCCTGGAGCCCCCGGTGGAGCCACCGTAGGCCCTGCACGGAGCCCCCATGGATCACGTGGGGGAGCGCGTGGGGTCACAGAGCCCCCGGGGAAGGCAACGTGGACCCTGCACGGAGCCTCCTGTGGAGGCGCCATTGATCGCGTGGGGTCACGGAACCCCCGGTGGAGGCACCGTAGGCCCTGCATGGAGCCTGCAGTGGTGGCACCATGGATCACGTGGGGGAGCGCGTGGGGTCACGGAGCCCCCGGTGGAGGCACCGTGGACCCTGCACGGAGCCCCCTGTGGAGGCGCCATTGATCGCGTGGGGTCACGGAGCCCCCGGAGGACGCACCGTGGACACTGCTCGGAGCCCCCTGTGGAGGCGCCATTGATCACGTGGGGCGAGAGCGTGGTGTCGCGGAGCCCCCGGTAGAGGCACCATAGACCCTGCGCGGTGAGAGCGTGGGGTCACGGAGCCCCGGTGGAGACGCCATAGACCCAGCACGGAGGCCTCGGTGGAGGCGCCTTTGATCACGTGGCCTGAAAATGTGGGGTCACGGAGTCCCCGAAGCATGCTGAAGAGACCCCGTGTGTGTGTGACGTGAACTATGTAGTTTCTTGGTAAGGGGGGTCCTAGAACCCCCGGAGCATACATAAAAGACCCCGTATGTGTGAAATGAACTGTGTAGTATGTACATACATGTATTGAAGAGAGAACATGAACAAATTTTCCTCTACTTAGTCGGTCAGTGTCCCGATAAGTGAACGCCTTTATCGTTCCGGTATCTTGTTTACAAGAGTTGCCGATAGATAGTGTAATCTCACTCAAAGACATGATGTACTGGCCAGAGAGAAAACGCAACTACACAGAGAACCGCGGCGGAATTTTGTACGTAGACGAGATGCGAAATGCATTCGAGTGTCAACACGCAGGATGCCTTGGGAATATCGTTAATGTAAATTGAGGACTGTAATCATAGTCAATAAAAAGAGAAACCCATGGTTGCTAAAAAAAAAACAAACGTGGCTGAGTAACCTGGTGGACATTCAATAAACGCACGTGTTCGACAGCACCGATGGAAGTGGTTACTCGTCACGTCGTAAATAACAGCGTGTAGCAACTTTGTCGTCGTTCTGTGCAATTTTCGGCTGCCTCCCTCCCTCTCTGTCAAGCACGCGGAGAGTAAACATTTCGAAAATTTGAAGACCCGGCATCCCCGCGTGGTGGCACATCGAAAATACACTGGGCAGCCTAGTATACATGTATGCTTCAGGCGTCACGACATATTTTTTCCACTTTCATCCGAACCGTTTGGCGTGGGATTTCGAGTAGTTTCGCGCCGTTTATTTGGCAACGTCGTCCGTTCGAATATTTCACTGTCAGCCTGTTTACAATAAGAGTAACTCCTACACCCGAGAAATAAACTGAATATAAATGTACCGAGAAGAGTGAAGGGAAAAAAGAACGTTTCGTCTACCTATCGACCGCGCGCAATGCAGTGTGGTCCACACTTTTGGGTATTTTAATTCTCGACTATAATTCAGGCTACATTATAATAATCTTTTTTTCTAGTGACGTTAGGACCAATCGCGTCTGAATCGTACTAATCGACCAGAATTATATAATCTATCTATAACCAAGACACAAAACGATACTTTTATGCGTTTATTGTGCAGTTATATTCGACGGTCAATTATCGCGTAGGTATACATATATATAGGTACACACGAGGCGTACGGTGCGCCCGTGCGAAATTCTAGTTTACAACGGCGCGGCTATAGCGCGTGCGGCGCTAATTAATGATTTAAGCAACACGCGGCCGAGTTTCGTCTGTACACTGTGGCACTCTCACGCATCTACGTTTACGCTACCGTCCGCGTCTCTGAATCGTGGCCAAGGAATGAACCAGCGTGTAATTACGATCATCCCGTGAGAATCATTTATGCAATTAGAGGCTCGGCTTTCAGGAAGCGTCTTAAAGAAGGGAGTGGGGAGGGGGGGGGTGCAGGCAGATAGCGCGGTGGTGTACCGTTGCTTTCGAATCTCGTACAGGCTGTGAAACCAGTCTTTCCTCGTCGTGAATCCACAGAAATCATGGATCCATTCTGGGAGGACTTTATAGAACTTCAAGATAGAAAGTTTAACACCCAAGTGTCCTTTCCTTGGAAGCTGTATACATTCTTGCGGGCCCCTTCCATCATTTCTGTTGGTTATGCCGTTTCTGTTCTAAAACCATAACACTGGGGTTTCGATAATCTTTCCAGGTTTGTGAAAGGCAGAGGAACGAGAGGAGTGTTCCACACACGCACACGTACAACACGTCGAACAGTCTTCCTCCATCGTTCTGGTACCTTTCGCGAAGCAACCCCCGCCAGGGGGATGACCGACGAATAACAGGGTGAACGAAACCAGGCGAGCTTAGGCGATTTGCGAATTGACGGGACCGTGGAGAGGGCTACGGGGATGGGGGTGGCGAGGTCGTCACGACACCGTCGCGACGACAAAAGCCGATAAGGGTGACGACAAGACGAAAAATTCGTGGTCTGCAGGATTTCGCGTGGGTGGGCTAGAGAGAACACACGTAGGAGCGAGCGAGCAGGCCCAGGCCGGCACTGGTATTGATCACGAGGGGGAAGGCCGCACCCTCCGCGCACCCTCGACGCGGCCAGGGGTTGGCCAACGCCAACGACACCCGCATCGTGAGAGAAATCCTGCGCAGTCGTCGCCGCCTGGATCTCAGCGGGTCTGACCCCTGTACATAGCAGAGATGGGCAAATTCGAAATAAATGGTGCTTGACATGGGCGTAGCCATATCAGTCAGGGGGAAGGAGCGCAAAATTCAATTTTTTCTTCTAGAGTAGTGCAAAAGCCATTTTCTTCAGTCCAGGTCCCTCAGTGTTTACGCCCATGGTCTTAGATTCGGATAAAGTAAATATAAATGTATTTTTAATAAGGATAAAACATAAAACAAATGACACCGCCGCTAAAACAAATATCTCTCTCTTCTAATTTCACAAATTGTGGTCCACAATATATACTCTCCCCCCCCCCTCTCTCTCTCTCTTTCTCTCTCACTCACTCACTCTAGTTGCTGGTCACAAGGCGACGATAGACCGCGGTTGTTGACCGAATTAGCGGACCATCAGCCGTTTATTCTTTCGCGATCTATTCGTCGCCTGTCGATTCAAACAACGCACTCATACACTCACGCACGTACAGGTGACTCGGGCGACGATTTCCCGAATGTTGTCACCTGAGTATAGTACACTTTCGTACTTTTATCATCCTAACTAGATATCGATACTTTTTTTTTTTTTTGAAAGAAAACATTTCTAACAGGATGCTTGAAACAGGGTCGAAAAGCATTCGTGTTGGTCCGTGCGTTGCGAAAAGAACAAAAAAAAATGGCGAATAAGCCATCTTTCCGCGAGTTGAAAACCGAAAGGGATCCAGTTACCCTAGTATAGGGGATGTTGCTCCAATCAGAGTGTTCTTCTCCCTTTGTGCAGATTCTGTACGGGTCTCAGCTGCGCAGCATCCGTTCTGGACCAACCCCCAAAACGGCGGAAAATGGCGGAGATACATCGCGACGGACCTTCCGTTAAAGTCTCCTTCCCGTATTACCAAATACATATTCCGCATCGGACTGAAAAAAAGAACAGATTCAATTTCTGATCACACATAATTCATAGATATGTCAGTACCTCACTCTGAACTATCGAATTTTACGTATAAATTTCAAAATAGTTAAGAACTAATTAGTCATTTTTCGGAAGGAAACATTGTATGGTGGTTATGTAATATATACCATGATATAATGCCTGATCAGGAATTGGTTTCTGATCACTAGACTGCGGATTTTAATGCAAATATAATAAAGGATAATAGTTTCATCGGATGCAATTAGTTTTCTGTACTATTCTGAACCCAATAGGATACTTAGCGATGATACAAAATTTCCTATACATATTGACTCGTGAGGGTACACCAACGAGCAAACTCGGCTTCCGCTAGGGGAAAAAGTGAAGTAGGCGAAGGGCCTCCTACCATTTAGTTTTGGGAGTTACTGAAATTTATGCCAATTTAACATTCGGTTTAACATTTATTCCAGTACTTGAAATAAATTTATCAAGTGGTAGGAGACTTTTCTTCTACGCCACTTGGCAAATTTATTCCAGGTAGTGAAATAAATGTTAAATTTTACTTTCAAGTACAGAAATAAATATTAAAATGTATGTTAATTTTTGGCATAAATTACAGAAACATCTGCAACCAAATGGTAGAAGGCCTTTTCCCTACGTTCCTTTTTCCCCTAGCGGAAGTCGAGTTTGCTTGCAAGGGTATACACAGCACCAAATTGATGGCCGAGTCGAGCGCGCGCAATCGCCCAACGGTCCCTCTTCGTCGAGGAAGATCTCTCGGTTTAGATAGTAAGTACGTAAGTACACCACGTCGTTGAGGACGTGTTTCAGAAGCCTCGAGCCTCTTCGTCTCGTGGCAAGCACCGGCTCTTTCGACTCGCCAGACCGGTAGTCTCTGTCGAAGGAGAAGCGCCAATCGGCTGGCGATGCCTTCTTCGTTTTCACTCTTTCGTTTCGTTTTTCTTCTCCCTCTTTTTCTCTTGATCCACTTTCATTGACATGAGGTATGAACGTTTCTACGAAATTAATATCGGCGTCGCATGAAGCTTACGACTGCCGCGACTTGTCTCAAACCCACTTTTGGACTCTTTATCAGGGGCGGGGGAGGAGAGGACTGCGAAAGGATACGATGATTGATCTTCGTGTACGGTCGGTGACTTCGGTCCGTTATAACTTCAATTAATTTTCATACGGCCTACTGATTTTATAAACACACCAATAGTAACGTAATTCATTTTAAAATCTTACTGAATACATTTGTTTGTTTGTTTTTTTATTTGTAAATAAAGAATAACGATACCACGAGCAAATTCACTCAAGATAAAAACAATCACGATCATCTCTACCGACAACAGGTCCTCCGGTAGAAAAAAATATACCAATCCCGTCGAGTTTCCCATAAAACTTGCGGTTGATCGATTTCTTTTCCACACTGTTACCCGAGAATTCTGTCTTTGGTAAATAACTGCTTGAATAAATAATTTATTCCCATTATTCGACTCTATTACTTCTAATTTAACTGCAATTCATCGGTACACCGATGATACCGATATTATTTATTCTCAATATGTATGTGTGTATCGATACCGAATATCGATACAATTCAAATGTGCTTTTCCCGCCTAAAGTTTTTCGCTTTCAGACTCGACGGCCTTCAGGAACAGTGTGCGTGTGTCGGGGCAGAAACAACTCTAGACATTTCCATGACACATAGATCGTGACACAATAACACGATGATTAGTCCTAGGCGGCCAAGAGGAGGGTGAGAGTGGGGGGAGGGGGAAGAATAGGGTCATCATTCACTGGAAATTTTGTTTAACCGCTTCAGAAACAGAGGCTGCCTCGCTACGGGAACCCTTCCGAGTGACTAATATCCCGTGGAACCGAGTATCCTCGTTTACCCGGGCGTGTATTTGACCAGAGTCTTTTCCACGGGGAAAGCGCGCCGAAGCCCTAACGAATCGATTCGTTAGACACGCAGAAGAGTAAACAGCAAACCCATATAACTCGTATACATAATTTGATCGTACACTCGTCGCATTAATATTAATGATATCTTGTTCCTCATCGGCGTTCCTCACCTTCGTTCCTCGTTTCCTTCTTGTTCTCCGCGTGCTCTTGAACACAACCATGTGTGTGTGTGTGTGTGTGTTTGTACGTCTTACGAAGAAACGTGGAGGACGTTGTGAGAATGATCGTTGAAATTCGTTTCGTTTCCCGTGGATGTCTGTACGGTTTACGGGACGAACTGATCAGTAGTTTAAAAACGAGCAGAATGGAGAAAGAAGGTGGTTGATTACAGATTTTTCATCGATTTCAGACGAGGTTCACTTCGTCGATTTCTTGTGTATTCGTTCGGACTGATCGAATAAAAAGAAAAAAGAAAAGTAAACAAAAATGACGGTGGAAAATGCATCATAGAAACGGTGGTTTTCCTTCGAGAAACCCGATGATGGTAGTCGGTGTACCAGGCGTGAGCGCGCTGGAAAATGTAAATGGGGAAAGCTCCGCGCACAATGGAAATGGAAATCTTCGACCATCGCCGCCACGGATTATAACCATCGTTGGCCGTGTGTATGTGTTTCTTTTTTACGCTGCGTGTAATGCAACGAGCAGCCCGAGGAACGCAATGGAAATTAGATTCTGGCCGCGTTTCAATGCGACGCGGCACGACACCTTTTCCCGAAAGGTCGAAAGGTCCGCCGACGTACGGTGGGCCCCGAATAAAGAATCACGCGACATTTGGGTAAAAATCAACTTTCACATTTTCATATTTTTTCAATGAATACTCATTTCTAAATGCCCACCAGCCTTGAAAATGATAAAATTAATGAAACATAATAAACAGTTTAGTTGAAACAAACACACGAAGTTAAACATTTGAAAAATATCGATATACCCCCAATAATCTGATTTGTTTTCCTAAAAATGGAAAAGAAAATTAAAAAACAGGTTAACAGAAACGGTTAAACAAATGTTAAATATATTACGTTGCAAACCATCGAGAAGGAATTATTTTTTTAAATATTCAGTTTAAATTTCATTATAATATCTTTAATGGTTTAAGAGTTATTAAAAAATGGCGTGTACCACACGGCGAACCACACGAACTTCTGCCTCCAAATCCTACCACGATCACCCCGACAAGTCTTGATTATCATTCGCTCGGCAACAAGGTGAACACAGACAGGGACTCTGCATTGTTGACAAATTATTGCATCTGCAGAGGCGTGTTCTCGAGGCTTCCGTGGCCGTAAAGGTTTATGCTAATGCGAGCGACAACAAGGAATGTGGTTGTCTCTTGTGACTCTCTCGGCCGCGTGAACACGATGAAATCAATATTGTGCAACAATGCGACTCGTTAAGGGACAGGTGGTGGGCACAGCTCTCGTAGATCCGTGGAGAAGGGGGGGGGGGTGGCACGAAGCAGAGATTTAATCGGCCAATCACGTATCCGTAACTTCGTTGCAAGTACACACCGGAAGTCGGCGTGAAATTCCTCGCGACCGAGAGAGGTTCATTCCCGTCGGAATACCGTTCGATGTATATACCGATTCGTCCAAGTTTCTTGTATTTCCCCCACCATTTTTTCTCGAATCGTTCATCGATACCTATAATACGAACACCGTTCGACCCGCTAACGACCGAAGTTTCATTAGATGAACGCTTGATCTTTCGATTACGAAGAGATGTATAAATAAGAACCTTTGGACGTTTAACGAATTCTAACGAGAGATCGTTCATCCGACGAATCATGAACGACAAGATATGATTGTCAAGTTCAGCATTTGGTTTTTATTATTATTTTTATTAACCCTCACCCGTCCTTCATTTTCCCAACTTAATTTGTCTCTAATGTAACATCGATTGGCCAGTTAGTTGGCTTGACGTTACTTGATTTCAGATGACATTTAATCAATATTGGATCCTCTAATTGTGAATCTTTTTTCGAAGTATCTACAATCGAAGACTAAAAGTTTTGTAATGCGACCCATTTTTCGGAAACGCTCCGTCCCCTCTCCCTCTGTCGTCTAAGCTGTCCGATTAGCGTCACGGCGAGAGTTCCATCGAGGGAATCGTCTAGGACACGTTCCGTCGACGCCGCAGGAGAACGCGACCCTTGGTGACGTCAACCTCCTCGTGGCCTCCGTGGACTAATATGGCCAGACCGGTCGGGGTCCCTCGGGGGCCCCCCGTTCGTGTAGGTAGCCCCACGAATGTTTCTACGGTCCCGGGTACAGCTCGTTCCAGCGACGACTTTTCAATCGTCGTCGAGACCACTCCCGATCCGTTGCCCGTTACGAGTGAATAAACTCGTGGCTGCTGGTTGGTGTGTCTCTCGACGGTTACATTCGGTGATAAACACGGTATTCCAGACCGAATAACACCTGATCCAGCGAGATCACACGACACACGTCTATTGGATTCTAGGCCTGAGTAGCACACTAATCTCGATGCATTGGGATACGTAATAATGGATTGTCGAGAACTTCCGAAATAACGAACGACTCTAGTAATCGGCAGACTATGTATTACGCTGCTCGAGAGCTCCACACCGTCGTTAAATTGGACTAGAGATGGGTAAATTCGTTATCTAGGTAGAAGAGCTTCGATTAATGAATGAAAGATAAAAGAAATTACAATTCTTCTGAAAAAATATTATCACCCCCTGAATGATTAACCCTTGTGTTGGCAACCCGCCCATCTTCGCCGCATAGCAACCGTGCGCGCGCGCACACAGTCAAGGATTATGTCAGATGTAACGGCGGGACAAAATAATAATAATAATAATAATCAATTAACGGGATAAATACCCTTTAGTACAGAATTCGTTGGCCAATCTCAAAGCACGGTCGAAACAACCAAGTTGGCCATATTGAGTGCGGTGAGCTTTCATATAAAATAGGTTGTTATAACGAGAGCTTCGAGATGGTACATGAAAATTTAACAGTTCTATAATCTCCGAGCAATTCACGTGGCCAAAGAGAACCCCATTTACGAAAAGAATGTCCAGCAATTTAATTCCGAGGAAATTCCGTAGGATCGGCACGCCGATTCGTTAGAGGTTATCGGGGACCGTACTTGCCAATCGACGGCCAGCGGCGGCGGGGTGTCACGGTTCGCCGCGAAACACCGCGTAAACACCCTATCTCTCTTCGGCGAATTAATCGTCCGATAAACACGTGGAAACTACCAGAGTGGTGGGAGAAGACGCGGCCAGAAGACGACGGACGGAATGACACCAGAAATCGTCGGGCGAAGCTGCTGCCTATTGAGAGTGCTGCGACCAAAACCGCCACGAAATATATCTGGACACCAGAGCCAGAGTGTGTTATAGCTCAGACTTTTCAAATTTTACAGAAGAGCTAATCAAAGGTGCAAAAACCTTGTAATTCTGGAACCATTAACGAGAGACAATCGGTACCTTTGAATTATCGAATGGACTTAACACAAGTCTCTATATTTAGAAACGGTGAACATTGCATTAAGTCCCCTATGTGGATGGAATTGACACTATTTGTATGGATTTGATATCATTGGAAAGAGTGAAAAATTTGATACGGGAAACGTGTAAAATGTCATTTAAAACAAAAAAAGTGGACTTGGTACACTCTGGGGTCAAGATATTCATCCCGATTGAAAAGGGGATCTAATAAAGTAGACGTCGCTCAACTATCAGTTACAGCATCGACTTGACGATAATCGTTATGGAATGATACTACATTTATTTTCATCCTCCGTGTCACCACCACTCGTGACGGTCCTGTCGGTGAAAATAAAAAGGTTTTTGATCCTTCGAGTTCTTTCGCTTGACATATCATCGTATCGGTGAACGCGTACGCGTTGGATTCGATTTAATCGACCGTGTCAGTGTTCCAGTGACTTCGACGGGATCTCTCGGTTCGTTTGGATCTGCCGATTACAGTAAATCACCGTTTCTGGTCACGTGTTCGTTTTCTGCTTCTTCCCCCCTTCCCTTCTACCATCCGTTCTCTTGTCCACGTGATTTATGCGGTTTTACCGGTGCGTCCTGTTACGCTCCGAAACGGTGTGTATGTAGGCCATTACGAAGGATGCACAGGCATCTCGAAGACACGACGGACTGCCCTTTCGGAGAGTCAGGTGCCGAGCAAACCTAAAGCGTGCTATCTTTTTATAATATTTAACGGCCCATCGGCCAAATGCACGGTCTAGATATTATACGTCTATGACTACTATTGTCTTGCAATTGGTACTATTGTCTGTCATTTGTTTTCGACATGACTATTTATAATTCTATAAATCAGTCGGAGGAACAAGAAATTTTAAAAGAATGATTCGCCAGGTAACATATAGATTATAATTTATAATCATTACTTTATTCATTATTCTTTATTGTTCCTCGTTACTTTTTTACTTTATACGATGCAGTTCGAATTTTTCTTTTGATGCTGTTAATCTAAAATATACAGATTATGTGACACGTGAAAGGAACTGTTGTATGTGTTCTCCACCGATCAGAAACAATCACGAAAAATCATGAATCACTGTGACGAATCACGATCTCGAATCATTCATAAATAGCAGTTCACGTCATTTCTACTTACTGTAATTTTTTATCTAGTCAATAATGATTTCTTAGATAATAAAATTAAAGTGAACAGAATTTTCATAGTAATGAACATACATACTGAAATGTCCACGGCTACTCGTCCTTCCTTTATTTAATGGTGTTCGGTCCCGTAATTCAAAAAAGAAATCGATCGATCCGAAAGGTGGTTCGCCTTTGTACTCGAACGATATCTGAAATTTTGCGACGAGTCCCCGGCAAGAATAAACGAGTCCATGGGGAATGATAAACGGTCCCGGTTCGGTTTAATCGATGCTAGGGTAAGTGCAACAGGTTCCGGAGGCATCGCGATTACGATCAATTTATATTCGAACTGCTCCGTCTGGCCATTGGTGAATTTAATGAACAGTGTCTCTCCACGATCGCCGTTGCCCGAGAGATTATTAACTCCGCGAACTTTCTGGAAATTGGTACGCATACCACGGGAACTTTCGCGTGTGTGTCTCTGCAAGATCGAATTTCCCTGAATTAATCGATATCCTGTTTGGCTCGAAACTATGCATCGACGATGTTCCTTTTTCTTTCGTTTCATTAATATACATATATGCAAGTGAACAATTTGTCTCGAAGGTGTATAGCTTAATTTTTCGACGTTAGACATTATTATGGCTTTTTGTATACGCGCACAACCGGGGCCCTAAAAAAAACAGAGTTGGAAAAAATTTTATTCAAACGATACAGTGAAAAGTAGCCATATTTAAAATCGTAATTTTGGCCATTAAATAATTAGTGTTCGCCTGTTCAAGAAGAAATATTATATTATTAAAAGAGAAAGTAGAATTTCCACATTTAATCAATGAACAATGGCGTAATACTTCTTTTCTCATCTTTTATTCGTTATTTGAAACTCTTCATCTAGATAATGAATTTGCCCATCTCTGCTGAAAACTAATCTCCCGCAGGAAATATCGAGGCGATAAGTTGTGTGTTCCCCCGGAGGTTGTAATGCATTATTCAAGGAGATGAATTCGCGATTTAAACACGCCGCGTCGTTTAACATCCGTACCGTTGCTTCGTTGCATCCTACGGAGAAAGGGAAGAACGCCAGAACGGATCTCACGGGGACTCGGAACCGTGTAGGTTCCGTTCAGGGTCCTTATACGCGGCGAACAATGGACTATCTCGTGGAGGTTCATCTTTGTGCTAATTGACGAATCAGCTTTTGTCCCCGATGATGGAATTTAATTTTCCCTCCCCTCCATCATGCCCCTTCGCGTCAGATCGCGTGGAGGAGGAGAACCGAAAGAGAAATTGAACGAGTGCACGCGACGATGATTGCCACGCAAGATGAGAGGGAAGAAATAGATGTTAATCGAGGGGCCTTATCGATGCATCTATATTGAATATGTTGGAGAAGAGGGAAAGTGGGGGCCATGAAGGAGTAGCGAGGTAAAATGAGATATCATACATACGTACGTACTCGGCTTCCTCTAGTCTAGGGGGAAACAAATGTAGGGGTAAGGGCCTCCTAACGCTTGACAAATGTATTTCAAATACTGAAACAAATGTTAAACCGAATATTAATTTGTTAAAGTGCTAGGAGGTCTTTCCCTTACATCACTTTTTCTCCTAGTGGTAGCCGAGTTTGCTCGTGAGGGTACATATACATATATCTAAACGCTGACTGGAAGATACTAGACACGTGATGAATAACTAAGTAGAGATATTCGATTCTTTTAAGAAATCGAAACCGAAGAATCTAAAAATAATAAAAAATCATTTAACACGCACGATTTTTTATCATTTTTAGGGCGATTTTTGAAGAATCCATTCTCATGGATTCGACAATCGATTCTTTGGAGTGAATCGATAATCCCTAATTTATACCAGAACAGTTTCCTATTGATGTATTCGCCACGTGTTTACATAAAGACTTAATTAAACGGTATAGTTATCACTTTATTTGCACTTTTCCTTATGTTCCCCATCATGCCCCTCCCCCTTCCACTACAGAGGAATATGAGCGATAGCGTGCTCGCGCGATGAGAATACGCGTTTGGAGAGACACGAGGTCGAGGGCCAACCTACATATTCATTGACAGCAAGCCAGTTGCTTCCGCCGCTGTTGGCACGCTTCTTACTTTCAAATCACATTTAATGCCATCCGTGGCCCCGTAACGACCGTCCCGTTGCCTCGAATTCGATTAGCAAAGATAAGGAGGGGCGGAGGGGCCAGGGGACCTCGTCATTGAGGTGACCAAAGGTGATTTCCTTCGGGAAGTATTCGTGAATCCGAATGGATGTCCGTCCTCGTTCCCGCCACGTCGACACGTCAGGACTGATCGGAACGATATGCAGATATGTTAGTTCTAAGGCGATCTAGTATTTTTCCTTCATAAACTGGTAGCGTATAGTCTAAAATAAATTTGCAAACATTTTTCTACGCTCTTCTTCTTACAAAATGGCGGGGCGTACTTTAATGAACGAGGACCAATTATTGCCAAAATATTTTACCAAATGTTATGATAAAATGTTTTTTACTTCTTATTACGTTTATTTACTCCTGCTTTCGTCAAACTGAAGCTGATTTTTTCACCTTGAAGGTCACTTCAAGGTCATGGTGTGTAGGTCGTTGAACTCATCTTGACGCCGACTACCATAATGCGCTATAAAAAATACATGTTAATATGCAAAAAGATACGATGACCTTGAAGAAACCGTTACAATGACCTTCCCAGAATTTTTTTATCACCATCAGATCTACGACTTAAAACCATGTACATCCTATTTAGTAATTTCTTCTTACTTTCAATAGTATCGGAAATAATTTAAGTGCTCGAGTTAAAATTAACACTCTGTATATGATCTTGAGGTTCAAACTTTTTTTCAAACTTTTGAAATTTTGATGAAAGGTGGCTACGATGGCACGGAACTTGCGATACACCGTGAAATCAATTTCCGTTAGAACGTGAGGACGGGTTGAGTGAGCGGAGAGCATTCGACGCGGGTTCAATTCAATTGATACCGGAGACGCAAAGTCAACGAGACCTCGAACGATCTTACGATTGAATAAAACCGTGATTGCATAGATCCAATAGAGGGCTAAAGAGTAGGGGGGAGAAGGATGGGTGTATACCATAAAACGGAAGATATTTAATCGCCGTTTGCGACGAGGATATTGCGTAACGACAAGCCCAGGCTCCTGCGGCACGCGGATCGAGCAAGGCAAGAAATCTGAAACAGCTACGGGTCGAAGGTCGCGATAGGTTTGCACTTTGCTACGCGATCGTAAACACGTAACGACGCGTGTTATGTCGGTCTACGGTCTTACGGGGCCGTGGTGCACGCGCGCAAGACGTTTGGTATTCACGTCTATTATTAGCACATCTACCGTATATGCATCCACGGGTAAATCCTTTATCGACAGCTGGCCCCGTGGTTCTTTATGGCTTCGCGCCACGACGTTGCCCCCCTTTTACTCCTTTGTCCGTTGACTTATCTCGACGCTTCCTGCTCCATTCCAACCTGAGCCCTTTGGGCCGAGGATTGGTATGTAAGTAGCTACCTTCAGGTTCAATCGAGAATCTTGATCGACTGAATTGAAAAACAAGGGGAAACATAGATGATTGAGGGAAGGCGTTTACTGTCCTGATTTGGTATCCTCTATTCTAACCTAAACTCTTATGAACTTGGAACCAGGAGCAAACGTAGACGATCTGGGGAAAGTGTTTGCTACCCCAATTTGGTATGTTCTGTTTTAACGTATAATACCATTTAAAGTAAGAATTTCTACCTTGAAACATTCAACGAAGGATCCTCCATCAACTGAACTTAAAACCAAGGGCAAACGCGACGGATCTGGTGGAGGCGTTTGTTTCTTTAATTTCCTACACTTTATTCTAACGTGTAATTCCTTTTAGGGTGAGAATGAGTACGTTGAGGTTCAACGAGGGATCCTTGATCGACCGAATATAATCAGAACCAAATGTAGACGAGCCGGTAGAAGGATTTTTATTTCCTGAATTTGGTATCATTCAGGGTCAGCGAACGAAGATCCCTGAAACGAGTTCGGGAAGCGGAACATCGATGATTATTCGGCCCTGCGATACAGAGCAACTTTGTTTCCCCAGAGTAAACGACGGGTGGCCACGTCCTACCGCGAGTATTCTAACTTTACGCTTCTCCCGCGTTGAAAATAACTTCACCGCGACGCGTTCGCCTGGCATCGTCGCCGCGGCTCTTCCTCCTCGTGGGCGTAAACGCGCCGACGGAATGCGCATAAAATTACGCTGAAATCTTCTTTTCCTGCGGGACGGGGGCTTCCGTTCTCGAGGCGGTCCCGGCTAATTTAATGGACCGGTTCATCTGTTCTGGAGACACTCGGGATATAGATTAGATAACGAAATTCTACCGATCCCTTCGTGGTTCCTCGGTAGAAAAATTTTCTATACCAACGCCTAATGGGTATTTAAACCTTTTCCTTTTAATATTAGGTAACTAGCATTTTTACTCGCGGCTTCGCTTCGGAATTCAGCACAACTACATATAGTTTATTGTTACATTTACCCTGGTTTATTCGGACACTTTTTCGCCACCCTGAAGACGAAATCTAAAAAAAATTCTGGAATTACGTTTCAGGTCATTCTTACTCGAGACTAATTGGATACAAAAAGAAACGGTATCAATTACCCCTAAAAAAGGATAGCAATACCTGCAGAAATATCGTTGCACGATTGTTAAGCGGTTTTATTTGGAAAGATTCTGGATCGCCGTGTCCAAGAATCGAATGTTGATCCCAAATAACTAACCCCATACGATTTCTTGGATCGAGAAACCATGAAAGTTCAAAGTGACACGAGAGGAAACGATCCCGAATCTCCCGTATTCACCCGAATCGATCGCTAAATCTAACGTCGATCCATCCGTTTATCCTCCGAGGCCCGTATTTACCCTAAGGGGCCCCCGAAGGGGGTAATTGTACACCGTGTCGCGGCCCCGTTATTAATCGTTCCTCGCGAGAGAAAAACCATCGGGTAATTGCGTGTCCTTTCGGTTGAATGCCTGAGCGGCAGGTGCGGACAAACCAAGGCGAGAGAGACGAGAAAGATGGATGCTCGTCCGGCAGACTCGCGCTCTGATTGGTCGTGATTTTTTGTTAATATTTCGTTAACAAAGCCGCGAGTAAGATTTTTGCTAAGAAAAAAAATATTTGAAATCGTCCCAGGAACCCCTCATTTCCGGGCGTCGAAGCTATTTTGGGACACCCTGTATATGTATAACGAGAAGGCGCGACCACCGCGCGGAACAACGCGATTTCTCCGCGCTCTTAGAATGTTGCCCGGCCGGTCTAACCCGCTTATTAATAGCGCCGAGATTTTCCGCGTTTGTTCGCTCGTCTATCGCCACCAGGGCAACTACATCCATACACACGTACACCGACGAACAAACTCGACTTCCACTAGGGGAAAAGGTGACGTAGGGGAAGGACCTCCTGTGATTTGGTTTCGGGAATAATAGAAATATATGTCAAATTAACATTCGATTTACCATTTCTTTCAGTTTTTGGAATAAATTTATCAAGTTGTAGGAGGTCCTTCTCCTACGCCACTTTTTCCCCTAGCGGAAGCCAAGTTTGCTCGCGAGGGTTAATTTTTCCCCCGAACCAACACGCCCCGACGCGATCCCCCTCCTCCAATTTAACTTCCACCACCGATGACTATCGTCGCGGTTTACATTTGATAAACCGTCCCCCCCGACCAGGCACGTTTACCCTGGTTGGGGTCAGTGTCACGCCGTTCGGGCCCGGCAGAGAGTTCGTTGACTGAGTAAGCCGAGCCAGCCTCGGACCAAGGACCGGTTGGTCCACCCCTCGTCCCACCCTGCCCACTGACAGTGCCGGAGCTTTATCCCTTGTAGCCCTAAGTGCGCCGGGATCGTATCGACTACTTAATCTGTCGATAGACTGCTCTTTTTGGATCCCCTCCACCCAACCCTCCTCCACGGCCCTTGGCCTTCCTCGTCGGCCCTTCCTGACCCGCCATTTCGATGGAAGGTTCCTCCTTCGACGTATATACATACTCGAGTTTAACCTTTTAAGTAACCCTCGGTTACGTGCCCCCCCCCCTTAAACCTGGACAGAACATTCTTGATAGATTGCCTTCCTCGATAAACCATGAAAGCTTCGATCATTTTAGCATCATTAATAGCTATAACCTATACCAGCTGTTTTGGTGCGAAGTTTTTCTCATACGATACACCTTGTAATTCCAAATTTTCAAGTGTGAACGTTTACTATTCAGTACCTGGCCTATCCACCGACCTGGTCGCGGACCCCTTCAATAGACAATCTGTCTTTCGATCTTCATTGACGTCTTTTTAATGTACAGTAAAACTTGGATTAATACCCGAACATTGAGGCTGGAATAATTACTAAGTACAGTGAATCATCGATGAGTGTTTGGAGGCTTGCCGGCACTGCCAAGGAAAGATCCCCAAGTGGTAACGCTGACATTTATAATGAGAAATTTTGTATCGTTGCATTAGTGTTGTCTAACCGATACTTGGACATAATCTTTTTAGGGCTGACGCTAGGGGAAGCCACCGGCGTGTTACATTGCATGCTTAACTGGTTCCAAGGGTGACCCCCGTCAGTGGTGGGGATGAAAACCAGGTGCTTACGTCATAGATCGTTAATGGGTATTAATCCAAGTTTCAATGTACGTACACCTCTAACAACGAATGTGGATTCATATCCACGAATATGGTTATCCGCGAATATGGTCCGCCATTTTGTGTTCACGTTCTTCCCCGATATTACATATATGTGTTCTATTCGTTCGTGTGTCGCTTGAACATTCCAAATGGGCCCTCTACGTGATAACCCGAGTGACGATAAGGAATGTGGCACTCGTGTACAGCTCGTGGACAACGACTGCGAACGATACGAACGGTAGCACCGGTCGTCGTAATAGGGAAATCGCGGCGATCAATTTGCATCGGAACGGATTGGTAATGGCGGATCCAACCGGAGCGTAGGAAGGTGATCGCGAGTGGGGGTTGGAGGGGGAGGGGGGCAAGGTTGCCCAGTTGGCGAGTCCATTAGCACCAGAACTACCAAACCCGTCGGAATGACGAATTTCTTATTCCACGATATCGCTGCGATTATAATGGTGCCTTTGGCCATGTGTTGACTTTTAAATTACTGTACCTACATTTCATATTGTACTAGATTATTCTAAATTGTACTGTCTATTATGTGTATTAGTAGAGCCTCCCGTATCCGAACTGACAACACAAGTAAAGGAAGTATGAATGTTCCGATACCCAAACTTCATTTCACTTAAATAGATTCTTCGGTAATTTTTGCAATAAATTTGGAATGAAAGGATTCATTTACTCGTTTTTGTATTACAATGTTCATTCACCTGTTACGTGTTCATTTCGTGGTGCATTCACGAAACTAAAAGATAATAAGAAAAAACAAAACAGCCACGACGTCTAATTCGGACGCGGCCTAATGGTAACCTTTTAGCGGAACAATCACGGGGACGAAAACGACCTCGGGCTACTTCGTTCAATGGCAGTCGGTTGATTCAATCCTCTCGCGGCCGGTCAGCCTGAACGAGACCTCCTATTTAGCGGGTCGCTTAATTGGACGACTACCGGGGATTAAAAAGAAACTTCTTGCTCTCGCGTCTAGGGACACATGTGTGTGTGTGTGTGTGTGGACCAGAGGTGGGCACTGAAGATTAAATATTTCATAAACTAAGGACCATATGCAGCTGAAACAAATATATGTTTCTTTTTATTTTATTCATTATTTCATTTATTTACGGGATAATTCCCATTACTATATAAGAGATAAAAATTTGAAGGCAGAAAATATCATTGGCTTCAGAATTCCAAGTCCAATCACTGGGGTAAACCTCATCAACAAAGTCACCTTTCCTTGTCAGGGTGCTGAGGGGCCTGAGAAACACTCATCCAGGATTTACTGTATTGAGAGATACAGACTGGAACTGGGGGCAGGGAGGGTCATCGATGACGGTCGCATTTTGTGATGAATCGAACAGGGGAAAGGGGAGATTACGCCTACAGTCGATTAAGTCGATTGGATAAAGACCGCCAAGATTATGTAGAGAAGGAAAGAACGCAAGCAGGGTGATCCCATTCCCCGCAGTGCGGCCCCGATGGATCTATAACAGACTTCTTGTGCGTCCACGGTCATAGGCGCGCAAGTATTGCCGCAAATGAGACTGGAGAGGCGTTGCTGAGACTCGCCGGGCAACTCTACCACGCTATGGTCCTGCATTCCATTCCGAACTTCCCCCTCCCCAGCGTCGCACAATGTGGTATTTTCCCAATCCAGCTAAATTCAATTTAAAAAAGATAGTTGATATATATATATACAGAATTTTTCGTTTCTGATTTATAGGTATTTCCTGAAGATTTATCTTGGCCATTAGTTTATAAAATATTTTTGAGCCTTCAAACACTCATCAAGGATTTACTGTACTTCGTTCTATTTATTATCGTGTTGTTTATCTTACGTTTATATTAATTACCAGGGATTCGTAGTAGGTCTGGTGTCGTTCCACAGACATTACTATTCCTGAATATCCATCAATGCCAAGTATGAACGTTTTCCAATTAGACGAAACAAGATCGAGCAGAAGAAACCATTCTGAGTTCTCGGGCGAAGAAATGAAGGTATGTACCTTGGAGAGTGTCACTCTCGCGCAGGACGTTGATACCACACCGGTCGGATAATATCGCGCGTCTGCGTCGCGACGCATCTATTTATAGAAAGAAACGTGTTAAACCGGCGATGGAAAGCATGCGCCGTGCCCATTCTGCTGGGAACAAGCGTTTATCCTGGAAACAATTTCGTTTTTTTTCCGCCATACTCGAAGAAGATCCATCGTTCGCAAATTTCCATTTTCAAAAGGAAAATATTGACCCTCCAACGTATTTGTTCACACTTCGCAGGCAAACTGAGTTGTTTGCAGAATCTTAATTTTTCTTTACAATTTCTTAAGCTTTAGAATGAAAAAATCTGAAAAAATTCCTGAATACTTATTAAAATATCTCCTCTACGGTGTATGCAATTGTATTCGTCAAGTAAAATGTCGACGTTTTTTCTTGCAATATAAATATAAACATTTGAAGGTAAATTCGGGAGAAATGTGATTACCAGTTAGATCATCAACAATCCATATTGCTTATGGGTGAATTCAATTCGTGTGGTTCCAGAGTGAAATCAGAAGTGTTCAGAGGCTTCAGATTTCGAGCAGAAACCCGTCAGGGGCCAAGAATTCGAAATCCAGCGTGTAGACCGGAGATTCGAAAATAGAACGCACAGGAGAATCTGAGGTAGAATCTTGGAACGGAATTATGGATCGTATGTTGAATACCAAAATCGAACATAAAGCCTCGGAATATAATTTAGGTTCTAGTAGAATCTGAATTTTTTAGCCCCCCCCCCCCCACTAATCGACCCCGAAATTCTGTGGATCTTCGGTTGGTTGAAGGCTCGACACGAGAAACCAAACGATCGAAGAACACAGAACGGTTCGAAAGGTGCTCATATATGTATGCGGTCTATGCAAATCAGCCCGACCTCTCTGCGTTCCTGTACAGTGTGTACGCGCCATAAGGACCGGATCGATAAGTCGCCACCTCGCGGCGTAAGCATACACACACACACACACACTCATCGAACGATCGAGCAGCGATGTAAGTGGCGGGAATCGTCTGCCAGGCTGAACTAGGGATGTTCGATTCATTTCATAGAATCGATTCTCAAATCGATATTGTCTAATTCAATCGTGAGAATAGATCTAAAAAGTCATAAAAAATCCACAGACTACTAGTAAGAGTATGTGACAAAATCATACATAAATCCCTAGTGAATAGAGAAGGGAATTAGAGGTGCAGTTAGTATAAATTTGAAGGTCTGATATAGTTAGAGATTCTTTTAATAAAATCTTGGAATCTCTTACATTAAAAAAAAAAATAGTTTCATACATTAAATTCAACGTAGTAATTAATAATTAATTAAAATGAGCGAGTAATCCCAGTGTCCCTGTAACTATCTACCACCTTGTTTCGTTCACTAACAAGAGTAGAATCTACGAAATTACAATTCATCCTGTTTTACCAGCGCTGGAAGACGCGGTTAATGCATTTTCCTTCGTTGGACCAACAGAAAAAGTAAAAAGAAAGAAAAAACGAGGATTTTCAAACGTTGAAAAGTTGGGGGACACGAAGTTCAACCGCGGTGTCAAAGGGATGACGAATGGAGATACGGTTTTCCAAGAAGCTGGGTCGGCCGAGATCCTGTAGATAGGCCGCGCAACCGTAAAGTGACGCGCGAGTGTCCACCCCCACCCCGAAAAAAGTCATCTTTTGGTACAGGAAAATGGGAAAACGCTTGGAAACTCGAGCGGTCCGCGGGGACCATGACGAATTATTGAAACCGAGAGAGAGTCCCTTCGTGGAAACACGTCCACGAGATCTTGACCCCGTAGTCGAACTGGGCTCGTAAACCAAAAAAAAAAACCAAAAAAATTAATTATTTATGCGCTGTGTGACAGTCTGGAGGGGTTTTCTTCCCCAGCAAAAAAAAAAGAAGAAACTAAAGAAAAAATAAAAAGAAACCCGAGGACAAGAGTGTTGTTTCACGATGTGAGAACCGAAATCTGGTAGAACACCAGGGGATTTTCGGTCTTCAAACAGAAAAACATGAGACAAATGGGTGCACTTGCTTGGATGCAAATATATGTATGTGTGTATTTGAAACACCGTGAGCCGAAAGAAAGGTGATACTGCGTTTGAATTATGACGCGGACGGACTTCCGTTCACGGAGGAACACGGACAGACTGGAAACATGAAGAATGAGAATACCGATTTTAATGAAAATCCAACAAAGTTCTGAATTTTGGCCAGCTTTTCGGGAAAAACGACCACTGTATGTCATGTGCCGAAGGATTGGGTCGAAGTCGAAGGTGAATTTTCAATAGATCTCGATATGTACCTACGTCAAGAGGCATGCGGAAGCCGATGGAACGCGATTGCGTCCAGAGTCCGAGTCGGGAATTTATTCAGAAATCGACCGAACTGCTACTACGACGACGACAAGGCTGACCACGATGGTGGTGATGGTGGTGCAACGAGAAACGAGCATGTCAAGTGCAACTGGCAGCTAATTAGCATCGCATCTGTATTTATAGAAAATCAATGTCCCCGGACAGGCGGCCGGGACGATACGATCGTCAGCCGGATTCTGCTAACCGAGATTATTCACGATAAGAATGCCCCCACGGCCTGGAGACCGGTAGAATCCGTTCTACCTTGGGACGGCGCGGCCATATTGGGACCCTGTCTTATCAAGTTATTATTCCCTTCACTTTCATTCCTCTAAAATTATTTTCATACAAATATCGACCGACAAGTAACTTAGCATCGTATGGTCCTGTATTCGTTCTAAAGTCCGCCATAAAAATGTTCCGCGGCCGAATAGCTTTCGTGGTATATCAATTTTGTGTTCCGCTCTCGTGATCGATAATACACTCGAGGCTCTAATTAACAGAAGATCCGCCGAGTTAATCGTGCCCCATCGCATCGACGTTATCGTCGACCTCGATATCGATTTCGTGGCGTCAGCGTTTCCAGATCGTCAGCTCGATAAAAAGTGAACAGCGTTATATCACGGCGCTGAATTGCAAACGATCGAGTTTAGCCCAATCGGTCGCCAGACCGAGTTGATGAACGATAAACGTTTCGCTAATTGTCCCGTGGTTCACTCTTTTAATTGCCCCGCGGACACGTTCGGTATTAACGGAGGAACCGTGTAACGGTAACTATTATCCAGTGTAGCCAAAAGATCGGCACGAAGGTCCAATTATTTTCGAACGTTCAGCCATTCACCGCCATCGGGAATAATAGAAATTAATGAAACTAATGACCTTGGCGTTTGGATTACACCGATGTTAGATTATTCAAAGCACTACAATAATATTGTAAGCACTGCTCTCAAAACATTAGGCTTTATCAAACGTTTCTCTATTAATTTTAAAAATATTTACACCATTAAATTACTGTATTTTCAATTAGTCCGGCCTCAGTAAATGATCGATCGAATTGTTATAAACAGATAGAGACGTAAAATTATTGCCTAAATAATAATAAAAATAATAAAATCTCTGGTGTTATGCAATATTACAGTAACACTCGAACAGCTCGCCGGAGCAAACGGTTCTTCTCCTCGACATAGGTTATCGACGATCGCATTTCGAAGGATTTAGGCGTCGAAACGCGAGTCCTCGATATCTCGATCGGCGTGCATTGCGGATGCGGCCCCGATATTCATGAAGAACAGAAAAAAGCACCGAAGGACTGCAGCCCTCTCGTCTCCACGAGGGTTACATAATGTATCAGAGACAGCCGAACCGTCGTCCATGCGATCGTTTATGTATCTCCAGAGCGGGGCCTGGGCTTTTGATCGCGACAGATCGTCTGGACGCTGTCGATCGCGGTCGATACTCGGCCACGATCGTCGCCGGACTATTTCGAAACCGTTTCCGGTCGTACCGCAACTCAATCCTTTTCGTTTCTCGTTTCCCCCTCCACTTTCGAACTCTTTCTCGCGAGAAAATCGACTGTAATCGATTGAAATGAAGAAAAGCTTCCGATAGATTCACGTGGACATGGAAAATTAGACACCAGGGCGGACATCCTGGTGATCCATGGGACGCAAAACGAGTGAAAAGTGGGGGGAAAATCGTTGAACTGTTATTTACGTATTTCGATATTTCAGGCTGCGTCGAAACGGCAGCTTCTGGCACTAACCTGAACCAAGAAAGGGACAAAGAGATATACCTACGCTCGAAAAGTACCGGAATTTCTGTCGTTCAAAGCACGGCTATCTTCGCGGTGGCCGTTTCGCAAATATCAACCCAGGGGTACCCAAGATAACAAAGTCTCAACGAGATACGGGCCCCCGATCGGTTCGGGCCCTTCGATCGACGATCATCCGAACCACCCGTGAGTCAACAGACCAGCGCTGATCCACTGTCGAGTGATCCTCTCAAACTTTCTCGTTACACGTCAGATAACACCGGAAGATAGTAGCCAAGAAGACGGTGGGAAAACGCGACGACATGTTTCCTTCCTCTTTTTATCTTGTTTGTCGTTCGATATTCACCATCCTCTGTATGTATTGTTTATTTGTTTGTTCCCCGGTATCGATAAGAAGCGAATTTCGCAGAGGAACGGTCAAATATTTTTCCAACAGTTTGTACGTATTATAGATTATGCAGCGTATTGTAATATTGGTCGATTCGATCGGAGAAACGGGACGCGTTTCCTTGTTGTTTCGGATTGTTTGTCACGACCACCGTCCACGATCGTTACGACGACGGGGAATCATCTGAACAAACACAGGACAGATGCTACGAGTATGTATAGAATGTTTGGCACGATAGTTCCATCGTCGGACGCCTCGTTAAGCGGCCTTCGATCAATGAATACAAAGCAGGGGAATTAAGTCTGTGAAATTCTTCGTTATACGCTACGAAGACGCAAGGTAGCCCCGTCACGGCGACATTTTGTTCTCCGAGATCGACCGTGTGTGTACGGTTTGGTCGAGTGAGAACCGTCGATTAACATCGATTCTACACCAGGGTGGCCCTTAATAGTTCCAATTAATAGAAAAATAATCCGTGGCAAGTTTCAGCTCGATGTTTTGTTTAATGTCGATATTTTTTACTTCAAAATAACAAGAAAGACCATATAAAAATAATACAAATAATAAAATAATAAAATAATAAATGTATAATATATTTTATTAAACGGTAACGATTTAAGGGTCTGGGCATGAAAAGGTTAAACGCACACAAAATCGAATAAAAAAAACCGTAGAGATTATCGTTCGAAATTGCACAATCAAACATTCGAATACTCATAGAATCTTGCCCCTGTCTGAAAGGGGTTTCCTCGAAGAATAGAGGGAGAAACTGTGGGTATGTATAACGATACTGCTTCCTTTTGGAAGAAACCCTCTTTTCTCTCTCGTCCACGTGATGATACACTGCCGAGGGCCAGAAGAATCGGTCCCTGACGACACCAGCGTCTAAATATATACACACATTCAGCCGTGACACTTGTTTCGTGTAAATCAAGCCCGCAGGGACGACGAAAAAGCGGAGCGCGATCGTGCTCGTCGCTGGAGAACGAGGCCTGCGACGTACCAACAGATCGAATTGGACACGGCTAATTTATCCCTGGAAATTATTATTTTTGAACACGGTCCAAGGTGAACGAGGGTGGGGGGGGGGCTGAAATTTTAATACATCAAATCGTGCGTTCCCTTGATCCCATTAATTTGCAATTTCTCTTTTTAGTTGTCTAGATTGATAGTTGTGGATCAAGTTGATAGTAAACTGCGGATGTTTATGCATTTATACCATTTTTAATTTGGGAAATGTAATAATGTAAAGGTTTTAATAAAGTTGGATACTATCATGTGTTACTATTAACATAAAAACTCCAGCAAAGAATTCAAAGTCCTGCTCTATTTTAATTTTTACACATTACTATCTGAAATTGTGAATTTGCATAAACTTCCGCAGCCTAGGTATTAGTATACCTGGTCCGTAAGAAGAAACTGCGATGTTTTCGTAAAAACAAATTTTTAATGAGGTTTTGCACAGCGATAGATTTTGGAATTCTGAACCCAATGATATTTGTTTCAGTCCTGTATGGCCATCAGTTTATGAAACATTTAATGTTCAGTGCCCACAGGAGCCTTCGAACACTCATCGATGATTGTACTGTATTTGCGTGCGGGAGCGTATATACACACACCAAAGGGTTACCCGGGAAAAAACGTGTGGGGCAAATATTTGGACAAACAAAAACAAAAAGAAAAAGGTGGTTTTATGCGGTCTCTCGGGTGTCTCTCCGGGCCCTAGAGTGAATTATTATTTCGCGGAACGACGGTGGAATCGCGCTCGAGGATCCCAGTCGGATTGAAGGGACAATGTGGACGGGGCGAAACGTAAGGGAACAGGACGCGAGACGGTAAGAAGCTCGCGGGAGAAGGCGTGGAACACGGCCGATAAATTATATTTGTCGCGTGAATCACACACAGAGCGCCCTCGGGGGACGGTCACCTATACAGGGTGAGGTGCCTAAAAGAGGCCATGTGAATATCTTCGCTGTGTTACCGGTGATAGAAAAAAATGTATCAGACCAAGCAATTGGTACCATGGTATCGAAAAGCACGTCATTTCATGAAAATAGTTTTTCATGTGAACATGAACACCAAAAATTATTGGTGTTCCAATTAAACGTCATCGGAGGACGATTCACGGAAGGGGTCGATCGATTCCACGGACTTGAGGGGGGTTCTGAAACCAGTCCAAGGTTAATCGTCGAGGTTTCCGTTTCTCGAATTACTCGACGAGACACCCCGCCAGCGAATTCCCCGTCGAAAACGGTCGTGCACCGTTCGAATGCTAACAGTGACACGACCGATGGGGGTTGGGGTGAAAGAAAAAAAAACGGAGGAAAATATACACGCACACGGCCTCTGGCTCCGGGGGTTGTTGCCATGCCACGAGGGGTGGAACTCGCGCAGAAACGACCGCGCCCTGACCGTAGTAATTGATTGAGCCGCGCCCTGCGGGGATGTTAGCGCCTGGCCAGGCGACGACTTCGAGGGTTACCTGGACGGTACCGAATAAAATTATGAAATGAGGCTTAACCATTATGGTACCTTACAAGTTGGGTACCGTACAAAAAACTCCTTAAAAATATTGCGATTTTCAGAGGTGTCCATTAAAATTAATATATCGTCACTCTAGTTTTTAATTATTGTTCTATCTCTACTAGTTTTTAAACTGAGAAAACTGAGTTTAAACTTTAAAGTTTACTCATATTTATTATCTTTTCTTAAATAATCGAAAATCGGTACTATATAATATTATCTACTGAATGTTTTTTCTTTTAGAATAAACAGAATGGTTGCAACGAATGTATACCTTCGAGACGTTTCATTGTTTTCTTGCTGTTAAGCTTTTGCAAAAGAATAAGCGTTTATAACGGTCATATTGCGCGCCAACCCGAAATAATCTTTCTTTACTCAGGACACAGAGCTGCACACTTTCCACGACCGTTGTATTTTTCTTCAATCCGACCTAATGAGTAGACTGCGAATTTTATGGATTTATAGCATACTGGATTCTCTACATTCTAGAGTCTAGAATATAGTATCACTTAAGAATTTAATAAAGTTTCAAGAGGCTTTTATTTTGCTTTAGAACCTGGTCGAATGTTAAATAAAGTAAACATATCTCTCTTCGACACCGGTTCTTGTAAAGTAGCCCATAAAAATCTATATTTTATTATTGGCAAAATTCCAATCCTTTTCACCCGCAATCTTGAAACACTGAATGGAATAGTAAATGTAGATCACCGATCGTTCGATCCTGAACGAATGGAGATTCAACTTCAAAAGCACACACACGCACGCACACACATGCACATGAGACGGGTTACAGATTAATAACTCGCGATATTTCGACGAGGACAGAAAGCGAAAATGAACGATTGATCTAATTCGAGGCTGAATGCGTGGCGCGACCATCTCTGTGGAATGAATACGCACACACACCGAAGCGAAATCTACGACTAACAGAACGTTATTGTTACACTCCAACACTTCGCCAGGCTGGAACAATAACGGGGGTAGCCAACGATAGCTGGGGATTAGTGATGGTGGTGGTGGTGCGTTCGAAAGGGTGGTGGTAGTGACGATATTATAGGTGGACGGAGAAAAGGTGGTGGTCAGGTAGTGGTGGTGGACCGTCACGCCACATGGTGTGATAGCGGCGCATTAAACGGCCAACCCTTGGCCCAACCTACGAACCCCCCACACCGAGGGAACAGGGAAACCTCGAGGCAAGAAGTCCTGAAACCGAGATCGAGATTGAAATACGGATGTGCCATGACCGATCTTTAACCATGCGAACGGAAAGTCGACCGATTGTAAATCAATAGAATGACCGTTTTATGTGGGAGGGAGTAGGAGGGGGGATGATTAGTCAAGGTCATCAATCAGAATCTAAGGTTTCCTAAATCTGTTTCGATCGTTAATGGTATTCAGTGTCTGATTCAATATGAATTTTCATGGACTTGTTCAATATGAATTTTCATGGAGGCACGCAATCAGCTTTAAGAAACCCTCGAGCAGAGTACGCGACGCTTTCGAATTATGACGCGAAATGGTACGGTTGCCGAGGTCGTGGCAACATGTATCCCGATCCCCCCCTCCCGTTTCTCCCTCGTCGGTACCGTGAGAGGCGAGGTGATTCATGATCGCGTAGATCAACCGCGAGCCTCCCGCTGTAAAAAATCATATCGTGGGCGTATTGGTTCCTGAACAACAGACGAGACTCGTTAGCGCCTCCACCCCCCCCCCCTCACGACACGTTTCAACCATCTTTGCAACTAGTACTTTTAACGAATTTTTAGTGTTCTAGTGAAATGCAAGTAAATAAAAATTTAGTACTTATAGGATCTTTTTTCTGCATAAGCTAGTACGAAATATGTTTGCTGGATGGTCACATTGCTCACCCACTTTCCTCGGTGTTTTCAGGGTCGAAAGCTTCCTAATCGCCCTCTCTACACTTTCCCCGACGTTTTCGGGATTGAAAGCTTCCCATAATCACGGGGAAAGTATATAACCGCCAAGGTGAATGAGTCATCACGACAAAGGGGTCCCCAGTCCGTTTCGCAGGTAGACCCTTTCGAGTGGAATTCCGAAGGGTCCTCCTCTCTCTCCCTCTCTCTCTCTCTCTCTCGAGGAGCCAAGGCAACAAATCCTTGACTTTCGATACGTCGGCCCTCACAACGTTTCCTATCTTCGTTTTATTACAATCTTGCACCAGGAGTAGGGGCAGGAGGGGGGAGCATCGAATCAGGAAAATTCTTCGCGATCGAAAGTTGAATGTATAGAGATAGGGATACACAACTGAATGCCCGATGAGCTGATTGGAATCCAGCGAGGAGATCGAACACGAGAATACACACAAAACACACTACCGTCCAGAATGACGCCGCAAATCTGTGAAATCTTTTTCATGCGAAATATGTCTTTATTGATTTTTTTATAACTTTATTTCATCGAAAGTAAATATATATTAAACTGGGGTGAATTTCCGAAAAGCACTCACACCCGATGACCCTGACCTTGACATATGTTATCAATGTAACCGCCGATCATTGGTTATTAAAAAGTTATTAACAAGGGAAGATGTGATATCTCTCTCTGATCAGTGTAGTGATTCAGAGTTGGTTAGAGACAATTCAAGAAGGAAAGTCATTGAGAATTATTAGAATATTCTAATATTCGTAACAGTCCTAGTCCAGACACACTTATGGACGGTAGTGTACATGCAAATGAGCGAGGAGAGAGGTCAAGACAGGCGGGGGGGGGGGGGGACTCATATTTGTGACAAGGTGAATCTCAACACTTCGAGACTTCTAACGCCTTCCGATAAAACTCACGGGATCAACGAATCGGAATTTAGAACGAGTTTGACTCGACGACCACCCCCACCTGATTCGCGTGCTCGATCGAGGGATTCTATTCGACGTGTAACGTTGTGGCGGAGGATTCGCAACGTTTTCGTGATTCTGCCCGTCGGTTTCTTGGATCTGATCGGTTCGATGACCCTCCCCCGCCCTCCGTTACCTCGTCCGGCAGGGGGATGATACCCTGCCGAGTAATTAAAACTTCGAGGTCGACCACGAGGACGAGTAGGGGGCACGGTCAGCCTCTCTGTCTTTCTCTGTCGCGCCTGAGTGTGTACGTGTGTATGCGTGCAGGCGAACCTTTCGATCTGTGGAAGAGCCGGCCCCGAATACCGAACAGGCTTCGGAGTTGTTTGACCAGCTGCCACGAACGAAGAAACCCTCCCTCTCCCCACACACGTCCCATTCCTTCCTTCCCTCCCCTTTCTCCTTGGCTTTCCCAATTCGGTTTCCTTGGGCCTGTTCGTGAACTGGCCGGTTGGCTGGGCTTCTTCGCAAGGCATTTTTTCGGAATTTCTATCGAGACGCTCCTCCAACGTAGACAGCTTCGTCTGCGGTGAAGATAACCGGAAGAAGAACCTGGTACCGTCGATGAGGCGTTTAAGCCTTTCAATGCTCGTATTTTAACGCTCAGGCCCTTACATGGTTATTCCAAACTTATCAGACCGATATACATATATGTTATATCTTGCTATTCTCAGCTCGAAAATATCGATATTAGACAAACCTTTTTTTTTTTTTTTAATTTTATATTTATTTTTAGAGGGAATACTTGAAATTCTCAACTTAAAACTTGAAGATATAGTTCACATCAGTGAAACTACGGATTCTTACTGGCAAAAGTTTGATATTAATCGTCGACAGAATTTGATGCACTTTTCAAATTAGTGTTACACCGGTGCAACGCTGGACGTTGAAGGGTTAAGCGAAAAAAAATTCGCACTTGCTGTTTGAAGTCAGACAACGTTACCGATCGTCGCTCGCGGGAGTACTCACCACTCAAAAGGGGTTAATTGAACCACCGCGCGTACAATGTGTCCTCTCGAGACTAATCCGTTGATGCGATATACATGTCGAGAATAGTGACAAGATATGGAGACGATCGAGGTACATATCTTGGAACCTTCGTTTACAACAACAGCGATATATACATTTATATCAATAATTATCAGTTAAATCTCTGGTAGTTCGTTAAGAGGTTCTAGATAGGGTAAGTGTGTCAGTTATTGACCACACTCGCCCTACCCCTGGGAATTCTCGTATCTCGATATCGAAACGTATCACGCGCGGAAATTCCATTCATACAGATCGTTATCCCGGTCCTACAAATTAATAATATATGACACGGAATATAACGCCCCCCCGATTTCACGTATGGGTGTGTGTTCAATTTAATCGTTGTTCGCACAGTTGCTTAGGCGATACACGTTGAATCCATCCCCTCCACCCGTGGCTCGATAAACCCGCAATTCGTTCCGGCTAATTGAGATATATTCAAATCCCCCCCGAAAACCGGAGTCCCTCTATTTACACCTTCTGCTTCGGTCCTGACTCTCGAAAGGTGTCAAGAAAGCGAGTTAATATTTGTGAACGCGGCTGAAGGAGACGTTTAAAAGCCACGTAAACGGATCTTTCGAACGGTAATACCTCTTCGACTTAACGCCTCAGAGTATCTGGACAATCATGCATCGATCATTAATTTAACATCTAAAATGTGTTAAAATTACGTATATGTTTTCTTGTTTTACCGAAATTTTACTTTAAACGACAAATGCAAATTTTTGTTCGTTTAATAACGAGCACGGGCCCAGTGTCTGATCAGAACCTAATTCCCTGATCAGTTCAGTATACATATAGATACCATATAATAAATTTATTATAATGAAAGATTTTTTCAAAACAATTAATAAACAATCATTAACAATTTTAACTTTTCCTAGCATCAAGTTGAAGATAAAAGATAGATTTATTCGAATAACAGCAATTATTATGGATTTGGTTAATTTTGGTACTTATACGTTGATAACAAACAGCAATAGTTACTCTTAAAAGATTAGGAACTGGCTCCGCAACGGCATACTCGTCATTAAACAAACGAATGCCAACTTTTCATAACGAGTACACTCGCCATCAACATCGAAAGGTCTTGTAAATATAAGTAAATAATTTTGTCCAGCTAACATCCGCAATCGGCAACGCTGTATCGTCGGGGCCCACAGAACTATACACATAATGTACTCGTCTCTCGATACGGCACTGTTCTGCGCGCGGCCTGATCATCCATGGGACCCATGGATGGTCGTCGTCGGGTCCGGTCGAACGGATCATCGTATAACAGTACCTCACGTGCCGTAGGGATCCCATAACCGGCTGCGCGTGAAAAGAATATATCCACTCGGGAGCGCAATCGACCAGAGCTCGAGGATCACGGGGCAGCAAGTGAGATGATGCAACTAGACCGTGGCGCGCGGCAGGCGTGCACCTGAGCGCGAAAACGAATCCATTTCGATCGGGTGCGGCGATCGATCTTTATAGAAATCGATCGGGCCCATTCTCGACACCGAATCCCGTGCCTGCCTCTCGGTGTATTATTTTTTTTCTCCTGTCAAACCGTTCACGGTTATCTTCCGGACCGTTGGAGAGCAGAGAAACGGGAGAGGGGGAGTTCCAAAGACTGTACTCTCTAGCTCTCCCTACCTCCGACGATATCAAATTGTTTGTCATCGGATGCGACCAACCAACTCGAGTAACGGGTGACACGACGATCCCCGATCACAGATTAAGTACAGAACTTGTACCACAGATTAGTCTAACGAGTTCACCACCGGATTAAATGCACAGCTAAGCTACTGCTGCCCCTCTTCTTTAGGTGTGTCTCTTGAGATCCCTGGCAGCTACCGATCCCAGCCAGTGACGACTGCAGCAACCGCTGCTCTTTCTTCTAACCGCAAAAGAGACGTATGTACATACATATACATACATACACACGGCGATATATCTTTTTTTGCGTCGTCCGTGGGATCCACACGGCGTCAGCCACTTGGAAGTTGGATCAAAGAATAGTTCCAACATATACACACACTGGGAACACAGACGTACATTCGTGCGTGTGTTTTACGACTTGAGGCATCAGCGTGACAAGACCGTCTCATTATTTGCGCCACGGAGGAATCAGTTGCCGGGGAGCCGACACCGTATTAGCCCGGCCGTACGTGGCGACATCCGCTAATCAAATACAAGTGTTCGCCAGCCGCCGCGGTCTCTGTTATAGAGACGTCGAGACGTAACGAATGCCTGCTGTTTTGACCCTCCGATACCGACATGCCCGATGCGGCGTGATAAATGCGCGTTAAACGCTCTATAATTGTCGTCGCGTGCGTCTGTAATTGTCGTTCCGGGCGCGAGAGCACGAGACCCTCAGCGAAAGAACCCAGGAAATCTGACTCGTGCACACCGTATGCGGAGCTAATTAACCCGTTTCTTCGATGTCGATTTTATATAACATCGTTATCGTTCGAAACCGATTCACGTGAAAAACATACACACCGACTCCCCCATTGACACCCTCGCAAGGCTAACCGTCTCCGTTTCGATCCACCCGTGTATCATCCTCCTTTCTGAATAGATTTTCGAACAAACTTTCTTTTGCTGTATAACGTAGGGTTCTTTTACTTTCTAGGAGCAGCGTAACTTTTTAAAAATCAATTTCTTGAAAACGAATAAGTTTGTCGTCTCCAAAAAATCGGAATTTTCAGAGTATACCCAAAAGTTTCCACTTCGATTTGAACCATCTCTCTCGAGTCCATCGCTACTTCCCCCAGAGACCAGCGGTCAATGCCGTATAAAGTCTTGTTCACAAGGAAGCGTTTCACGCGCCGGTTAAAAAGAATTCATCGGAAGATCGTTTTCACCTTGCTCGTACATTCGATTCTCACTTTCCGTGAACCGAAAGAGAAGTTCCATTGAAAATCGAGCGCTAAAAAAAAAAAAAAAAAAAAAAAAAAAAAGTATGAATTTTTAGGGAATTCTTTTTCTATCTCTAACTAATGATACAAAAGTGTCTTCGGGGGACAATAACGCATCTGGACAAATCTGACGTGGCTAATGAGTATATATATATTTTTTATATTTTTCGAAAATATAAAAAAATTTCCCTTCAACCATTTCACCTGCTACATTTTGATTCTGGACAACTCTGTGCTCGTGGAGTGCACTTCTTGTACGAGCAGACTCGCGTGAAAGCCACTGTCAAACGCACTGGCTATATGGGAACCCGCCTTGTACGTATATACACGTGATGGAACACGAATGATCCTTGCCGCTCGCGGGCCGTAATACGGACGTCTGTTCGACGGCAGAAATCATTCCGGTTTACCTGTCCACGCGTCCCGGGACGCCCGTGCGCACACACGTGCGCGGGTATCAAGACACGGAGGTATCACTCGCGGCGGCGTCGCGGAGTGTGTACAACGACCTCTTTCTCGGCCACCGCAAAACCACAAGTGCAACTCAATTTCTGCACCGAAATGAACCCCGGCGTCCCGTTCCTTGTTGGCCTCGTCTTCCACACAGATACACACAAATCAGACTATAGGGAAATTTTATATCGTAGAATTCTTCCCAACAATTAGTAAATAAAGTAACATGTGATTTGAACTAATATTTCAAATAATATCACTGTAGAAGTGCCCAGGTTTGACGCAAATACATGCGTTCATGTATGTATTATCGTCAGTTCCAAGGCCTAGATATTATCTGAATAATTAGATTTCTAGAGATTGCAATTTTTGAACGATGATATATTTGGTAGGCGACGGAAACGATAAGTAATAAAGAATATATATGTATGTATATATTTTGGAAAGACACTAAATTCTTTGTAAAAAATATTCTTTCACAAAATTTGGACCGACTTCAAAATGCGCCAAAGGGAACTACTTTGGACCGTTTGGAAGGACATGATTTGTGAATGAAAGCGACAGCTTCGACTAAATAAAAAAAATCGTAAATTTTCTGAATATCGTGTCGAAAAGAAGAAGAAAAGGCTACGCTTTATAAATAGTCCGATGGAACCAGCCAGAAAATTAACGGGGCGAGGGGACTCTCCGTTCCGCCGTTTCGCCTCTCTGCGGTAAGGCGTGGCCGCTGCCACAGTTTCCCGAAAAGGAAGAGGAAGTGGCCCAGAGGTCTGACCACCACCGAAAAGGACGTGTATGTACCGCTTGCTTTCCAAAAGCAGTGTGTCACACGAGGTTTTTGGCGAAGATGAATCTGTATGTATCGGTGGGCTACGAAAAAATTCTCCGTTGACGATACCTAGTGATCGGACTGATACCGATACGTATCGACAATCCTCGAAAATTTCGATACCAAAGTAACCAATGAGAAGTATCAAAATGTATCAAAATTTTAGATACTTGGTATTAATTATCGATGCGATACCTCTTGAAATGATACCAAATCAAAACAAGTATATACCGAAGCAATATCAGTTTGATACTTCACGAATGTATCGATCACCCATTTGATACCTAACGAAATTATCGATACTCATTTGATTTGAAAGTACCGATATATGGGGCCGATACCAACCCGTACACACACCGTTTTCGAAACGTGCAATTAGAAAATATTGTCTGGAGGCCTCGTTGCATATGGCGGCGGTTTTTGTCGTGTCCGAGGGTGAAGGAAGGAGACGTTCTCCCCGGTGGAACACGTGCGAACCACATGCGTACCTCGCTCCGGGGGTCCTTTACCCTCCGGTGTCTCCGTGTCTCTTCTTCGAGATAAACCATTTCTCGCTCTCTGGCTGGTCGCATATCCACTGTCGTCTTATTCCCCTAATGACTTTTCTCCTTCTGGGTCTAAAGTGGCCGTTGGGAACAGGGGCAAGAAGGACGGGCCGATTAATTTTCATATTTAGATGATCCAGACAATTGAGTAATTGGTCTAATCGGTGGTCTTTATCGGGATTGTTGTAACGAAACGTCAATCTAGGACATTTTTTTCGAGAAATATCCTCTAATCAAAAATATCCGTAAGTTCGATACTACGAAATTACACACTTTTCTCGCAGGATGGAATGTGTGTGATACGGGGGAGATTTTTCGATAGCCCAGTCTGGAAGCATCGATCGATTGCACGAAGATTTATGCATCCGGCTGCGTGTTTCCAAGACCTGGAAACAGTTTCTCGCACTAACCTACCCCCTCCCCCCCAAAAAAGGAAAATGGGAGTAGAATAACGAGATGCTAGAACCAGTCAGAATCGGATTACAACCCTCCGATTTCCCTGTCGAAGCACGGAACATGCCGCTAACGGTCTGGAAAGAACGGCACGAGAAAAAAAAACGAGAAATGTCAGAGAACGAAAGAGAGAACGCGAGGAACATGGCGTGAAAAAGGTTGGTATACTCGCGGGCAAACGGGGAGGGAACGCGCCGCGACTCTGCGTTCCAAGATGGCCGCCGTTGAGAAGAGCAATCGAACCGTGATATGTATTGACTGTTGCTAGCGTGCACACGAGGCCCGCGCGCGCGCGCGCGAACGGAGAAGGCAAGGATCTCTATTAGTTATTACCCGTACTGGCCCGAGATATAAATAACGAAGTCGCGAGTGAACGAACGCCAGGACACGGTGCCCGAGCTGCGGTGCATCTTGGGCCCCGAGAGCCACCACAGCATCGATAATGATGTTGGCTGACAAGTTGCGCCGCAGGTTGCACGCTGGTACCTACAGAACGTACATGGGGCCAATATTCCGGCCCCGGGGACCGCCGACGTGACTCCCTAAAGGGGACTCCACACTGCGCAGACATTCTCCCGGACAAATGAACACTACCCTCGATGTAGAACGTGTTCTAATTATGTCTCTGCTTAAAAAAAAGAGGATGGTATTATACCGATCTTCTTCGATTTTAATCCAGCTGTAGAGCTGGGTAGGTGGTGAGATATTATATTGGAGGAAGAGTCAGGGTACAGAATAGATTTTCGAACACATGGAACACCCTCAAATTCAGCAAGCTCGATCCAAAAATGGAGAAAAGAGTTCCAAGGAACAGACATTCAGTGTAATATTATCGCCGTCCACGATTACAGAATCGTACGGATCTATCGCGTGGGAAGAGGGGTTGTTAAGGTCCGTATCCATTTGTTGCGTATCATTGTATCGTATCACCGTACGACACATTTGCATACGCAACGATGCAACGCTTGCACCGGTCCACATTGCTACACAACGGTGATACGATACAAGGATACGCAACAAGTGGATACGTATCTTTACGTGTAAAGTGTACCGTATCGCGTCTCTGGTTGTGAAACGGTCTTAAGGCACACAGGCGCGCGCGACTCTGCGTGTATATAAATTGCCTGGTCGCGCGCGATTCGCCCCGATACCGGAGATGACCGCGTATAATGCTACGTGTCGACTCGAGGGTAGAGTCCTCGCCGGTTGTGGACCGAACATCACGACTCTCCGACAGTCAATAGTCGTGATCGGCTTGGGTTTATTCTAGCGGTGGCTAGATCGATCGAACATTTTTTTTCGCACTCATTGACAAAACATTGAAATCAGACACGTGTGTACGTTTCGTAACAATTCGATTCCTACACGCTCGATAAATATCAGGGGATATTACGTTTCTTCTAAAATCGTAGTCGAGTTTGGTGGACTCAATGTTGGGATGGAAAACCAAGCTCTCGAGTCGGTAATCCAATGAGTTGTTGGGAAATCCTCGTAACCAGACGTATCGTAATAGGACTCCCTGATGCGCGAAAGCTACACCTATATATTTCTGGCTTCGTGCGCGTGTGACTAACTACACCGGGTGATCAAATTATTCTGAACGCTCCGAAGTACCATTCATTTGAAGTTTGATCAAGAACGGAATTGAAAATACACTTCTAATAGTCCCTTCTTTATTACAAAACATATTATCATGTTTTCACAGATACATGACAACGATTATAAATTGATTTTGCTTATCGTACACGTATAGTATCTACTCCTTCTAACCAAATAATACTTTCCTCTCACATTGTTTTTTATATTTTCAAAAACAAGTGACATAATGAAGTTGCGCACGTTAGGTGGAATACGTTCCCTGTGCATACGTTTCCGTTCACGATAAATATTCCCCCTCGATCATTATTCTCATAAAAGACGAATGTATGTTCCGTACGGAACGTGTTTTCGTGCAATAATCGAGCGGAAAAGAATAACGTCGAGAGACGGAATCGCTCGAGAGGATCTGGGCGGTCTCGAGCTGAGTGCGGTTGGTTTGACACGGATCGGTGGTGGGGGAAGACAGAAGGAGGTCCCCGTGGCTTTGTTATCGCGGGGATCGCCCGATAAATTATTGCTAATTAAAGAAAAAGCGTAATGATCCCGCCTCGATTTACACCAGTCCAGAGGCGCGCGCGCAGCGCACACATGCAAACCCCCTCGCCACGGCTCGGTTAATTAGCACCTGCCGTCGCCTCGCCGTCGACTAACCCTCTCTCGCCTATCGCGCACACACCATATATTTCCGTCGCGGTATCCCCTTGAACTGCGTGTCCGTGGTTATAAGAAACGACAGGTATATTACGCTGTACAGGCTGTTGGACAATACAAAAATTCTACGGTTTACAAGTTGTAGATACACTACAGGTCCCTGGGCCATATTACAGACTTCTCTCGATTATCGTCTAGCTTGTTCTACGCGATTGTTATCCAGGCGTTATCCTCACCGCTGGGGGGGGGGGCGTGGAACCTGTCGAGCGCATTTGTGTTTGGGAAAAAAAGATAAATATGGTCGCGAGAAAAAATCTCGTCCAAAAAAGGTCGTGGCTTCAAAAAAGTTGGAAACCACTGCACTAATTAATAAACTAATAAAACACACAACAATGGATAAATCGAACGAAGTGTGTATACCGGGTGATTCTTACAGTTACGACTTGTCTAACCGCACGAAAATGCAATTATTCTCGACAGAGATAAAACTACGATCTCGGTTCCCTGAGAATTAGAAAACCGTGTACCACCATTACCAATTTGTTCCCATGATTCCGTCTGTTTTATGGTAGCCAGAGCGTTGCCCCGTGGCTAACAATCTCCCGCGGTTCCTCTCGTAAAAGTCTCGTCGATATAAAAGAGCGTCAAAGGTCTTGTGCAACATCGTCCGCCATATGATTCCCCTATAAATCTGTCTCTTCGACTCGAAATAAAACGCGCGATCCCTCTCCTTATTTCTTATTTTTTTTTCTTTCTTTCGAACTTTCCCGCCGTGGAAATAAATTTCGGACCCGACGACGGCAACGCTTTTTCGAAAGTCGCTTCTCCGTTCGTGTGTCACGGTTGCGCAATATATACACCGTGCACAACCCGTTCGTCGAGCGGTAACGAAACGGAAGGAGGGGAACAGGTACGATTTTCGATCTGGTCGCTCGATTACACGTATACGAGAATATAATTTTAATAAACTCGTTAACATAATTACTCGCCATGAAACGGTTACAGGGGCCGGCAAACAAGGCACGAAAGTTTGCGTAGTCTTTTTTTCGGGCGAACGAAAAATTGAAGAAAACAATCGCTCCACGGCCTTCCTCTCTTCCCACTAGGGGTGAACCGATCCAAGTGAATGCAAGTAAATAATCGGTAATTTCGTTTCGATACCGAGAATTTTTAGTATCGATATTTTCAGTTTCAATATGTACTCGGTATATCAAAAAAAAAATACTCATATCAAATGATGAATATGTAAGCTGTGTCTACACTAGGCAGCATAACATGTTATATGGCAAAATTATACTATTTGTTAGAATAACAGGAATGTTACATAACTTTTTTTGTCAAATAGCAAGTCATATGTTATTCATTATGTGACACCATTATTAATAATGAGATGCAAAATGGTATACAAACTTGTTATAAACTTCTTCAAAATACGTAATCTTGTAACAAGTTATAAAAACATGTTGTATAGCAAGGTTATACAACAATTTGTTACGTAACACTGTTTTGCTACATAGTGTAAACGCAGCTTAATGAATGTGAAGGTGGGACAAAAAAGAACTTTGTATTCATTTTCCTACGATACAAGTAGGTATCGATACCTTTGATACGATATACCAAGCAAATATTGATACCTATTTTCGATACAAGTTACGAGTAAAAGAATCGATACCTTCACAGTATCGGTTTATTCCTATCCCTTCATTTCTTTGCAACGAACCACAAAAGGGATGGGAACTGAGAAGGGACGAGAGGAAGAGAACCGTAAGAAACGTTGAAAGACTTGAGAATCCGAGAGGAGACGTTCCAGAAGTATATGAAAGGATTTAGTAGCCCCTACGTGTAACGTTCAGGGGTCCCTCTTTCTCTCTCTTGTTGATGTCGGTGCTTTCTCGCGTCAAAGAACCAAGAGAACTCGTCGCGTCCTGATATTTTATTTCGATCATCGGACACCCAGGTGGCATTTCGAGCTGAATAATTCCGAAACCAGTACACGGAGAACGCGACATGTGTCTCGCGGCGAGAGATTAAGCCGAGAAAGCCGGTCGAGGAAAGAAACGAAGGGGAAACAGCGGCGCGAGGATCAAGAACAGGAGGGGAAAACGTGGGGACCAACGGGGCCTCTCTTGGTGGGACCAAGATCGAGGGGACACAACGGAAAGGAATGAAAAGAAAAGGGACAACATCGAACCCCGACCGACCGAGCGAACGATATTACGATCCTGTTGTTGACCGTTCTTGTCTTGGTTGCGCATCTAGTCTCGGGACCGAGGAAATCGGATGGATCGGTGACTGAAAAGGGAAGAGTGTACAGAGGATGAAACTTGGGTCAGTTCGTCATGGTCGAAAGTAAAAAACTGATAAAGTAGTACTAAGTTACCTAGAAAAGACGAAAATTATACGGTTTACTATATTTCTCTATTGATAGATCACCAAGCACTTGGGACTTTCTGGGATTCCTTCCTCTCTACATATTTGGGCTGCTCTATGTATAAGTAAACTACCTATTGTTCTGCTCTCTATTAGCACACTAGCTATTGATTTGCTCCCAAATACAAAAGTTATTAATATTTCCCAAGTTGTCTAGGACGTCAGAGAAAGGAACACGAGATCCTCGCGCGACTGCTTCACCCCTACCCCTCGAGTCCTGGACACCTGGGGGACCAATAGTGGACGAGGAAGGAACTTCTGGGACCGAGAGGTTCGAGGGAACCGAAGGGGATGTGCACAGCCCGAGATGAAAGGAACAGGAAACGACAAGAAGGAAGAAAGCGGTCCCGGCAAGTCGTTGAAGAAACGAACGCGAACCGAAAGAAGAAGGAAAAAGTGTTTGCGTCTGCGCCTGTGTGTGTGAAGCAAGAAGGGCCAAGAGACGACTAAGGGATAGACAGAGGGGAACAGAGAAAGAGAGAACATGGTACAGGGAAGTGTGGGGGGGGGGGCAAGAAAAGCAAGAAAACGAAAGAACGGTCGTGGAAGAGGGTAAAGGGAGAGAGCTGGAAACATGTGATAGGCCGCAGGACGTGAGAGGCTCGGCAGGATACGCGCAGCTGCCTCGTTATTTCCAGGACTTAACGCTGGAGACGAGAGAAGGAAAGAGAGTGAGAAAGAAAGAGAGAAGACACAGCAGCCAGTTTCGACGAGAAACTGGCCACGGCTCGATCCTACCACCGACCGAATTAAGCCCCGAAATTAATGAGAATACCTAGGCGGATTTATCGCGCGGCCGTTCGTGGATACAAAGATGAAATTCGATACGGGAATAGATCCCAGGGATCTTTTCACGGTGGACTGCCCCCGATTAGACATCGAATCCTGAGACTCGTTCGTCGACCGAGGGCTCCGTTCGATCGAATCGGCTTTTCTAGTCTTCTTAACCCTAGATAACTAAACTATCGTACGAAATTACGACCTCGAATTCGCGATTCTCTGAAATCGGCACATTGTCGCCTATGTTGTTAAAGTCTGTCCAGGTTCTGCTGAATAATTATACTGTCATATATTTTCATTAATTTTACGTCTGAATATTATAAATACTTGAAACGTAAGTTTCTATCTCGATAAAAGTAATATTTTCCTGAAATATTACGTGTTTTCTTTTAGTCGTAATTTTTACGAATAATTAGTAATAACGTACGTCACAGGGTAGTTTAGTGATCCTGGGTTCAAATTTCTTCAACATCTTTTCCCGATTTACTATAGATTTTTTTACAGATTTACAACAACTCGAGAAAGAAGAACTACTCGAACTATAAAACCTCGTTTGTGCATTCTCCACCTGTAGTAATTGCACGAACACCTTTTCATTCGGCACAAATTTCAACTTTTGATTTCAATGGTCAGGGCCTCTAGGAAGAGCTTCCAACGTTCCTTCGTTTTGGGGAACAGAGGCTCGTTTCAGGGACGCTCGTCACCCGGTATATGCCGGGCACATTCGACGCGGAAAGATCGTAGCGAGGATCTACGATTGGATGAAAGAGGATGGTGAGGAGGGGGATAGAGGAGACACAATCGGAGGGATTAACATTCGTGGCGTGTAACTTAACGTCTCTACGCCATGGCATGATGCGTCTGCCTGAGTGTTCAGGGACGCGCGAAACGGCCGAAGGAATGAAATTCAGGGCCGCGTGCGCGCGTGTTCACCAGAGAAGACTGTTCCCATTGCGATTGAAACGAAACTCTTTCCAACCCCGTCGAATTTCTGTGTCTGGTAATTACATATTTTTTCTCCTCGTGATTTTTTCTATCCGTGCACTCCACGCGGGTCATCGATAAATTCGTCGACTCTCAGTGTCGGTTGATTAATTTGCCAACCACAGCACGAGCAGCGAAATCTTTCGGGAAAGATTTGTAAAGCGTTCTCCAGCGATAACGACAGATAACAGGCATAAATTCCAACCAGCCGGAGCGTTCCGGATCGCTCATTCGGACGATAATGAAAATTAACCCTAGATTACAAAATTATTCAATGACATACGTTATTACTACTCACCATTTTCGCATGGTATCGAATAGGGATTTCAAAACCAAATAATTGTAAAGGCCACTGTGGGAAGAATTTCACGATAAAGTGTGAAAAAATATATTATGATCAGATTCCTATTCGGTACAATCCAAAATTGGATCACTTTGAATATTCGAATACTCCGAATAACCCAAATACTTCGAACATCAAATTCGAATTCTAAAGCTATTCGAATATTCGTAACAGTCCCAATTCGGACCACTGAACTAAAACTCCAAAAATGAACAACAGGCTCCTATCTCGAAGATTCAAAAAATCGAAAGAGGCCCCAAAGACTCGACAAGCAAGAGCATTATTATCAGCCATTACAAATCTCATTCGCGTCGTTTTCCTTGTAAATATGCTGAAAAATCACAGTCTCAAGATATGCGGAGACGAATTTTCTGGGTTCGTAAAACGAAAAGAAGCAGCAAGAAATAACTCAACCGAGTGTAATCAACTTCCCTGTTTGCCCGAAAATTTCCCGGTTGTGTACTCAGCCGAGGGCCACGATAAGAGGACTTTACACTATGGAGGCTGACGGTAGTCGATAGATAAAACCGAGATTGCTTACTGTCCGCGCGTGTACGAGGGGGCCTTCGGGGCCGGACTGCTTCGCGCGTTTTTTTCTCTTATCTTATCAGACCGCGATTGGACCTGCTCTCCCAGCACTGCGGGCCGTCGATGAATCGGTCTGATAAATTAGACAGAATGAGCTGCGCCGGTTCGACAACGCGGGAAATCTGTTGTAACACAGGTGCTTCTTGCCTTTGCTACGATACCACAGACTGCCTGCAGGTGATAAAATATTCTATCGAGAATGTAAAAGAAGAACATAACAACAGCCACGATTCTCTGGCATCGAATTTCTTTTAGCAAACCGTCCGGCATTTTGTCCTCAAGACCGGAACTGTGGTTACATTCACGATAAAATATTTTATCTGGAATTATATTAAAAGTGTAGGCAATTTTTCTCGAATGGATACGATTCTTCTGAAAACACAAATGAATACGAAAAGTGAAATGAATTTTTGTCCTACGTGGATTCTCGTTCGAGAAACAATTGACGTACACGCGAGGTGTTAAACCGTGATGCGCATGCGCCGTACTTTCGCGCATTTTCGTACTCCTGTTCGATCATCGAAGAATATCCAGTTTATCGAATTCCTTTCGATTGACGGAAACCACGCGAATTCTGTGTTGAACGTATCTAAAAAAATATCACCCAACATTCGACCAATACATTTTTCTACAAAAACTCCTCGAGAGCATCCTACGGACGTTTTATTGCCAGAGGGAAACAGCTCCGGGGAGAGATTACGTTTCACGCGAAAATATTTATCCCGGCTCTTAATGCTCTATTTTTACGTATGTATATATTTTTTCTGGAACTCGTACACACCAGAAGCCTCTCTCTCCCTCTTTCTCTCGCCCGGCGGAAAAATATTATTGTTTTCCACATTTTTCAGTCTGGTTTATCGCATACCTCCACTCCCCCGCCTGTCCCCCAGTCTTAGCCGATTTATTTGTCTTGCCGATATGCAGCACGGCAGCGTGCTCTCTTCCTTCGAAAAATTCGCAAAACACTCACAGCAGCCACCAGACCACCCCGAGCATGTACATATTTCTCGCAATGTCCATAAATTTTGTTGTCGTCCCCAGTGACACATACACACAAGCTCGGTTTAACACGTTCGCTACCGCCATATTATTTCGAAATTGTTTGTCACAAACTACGTTAGACTTTCAGCATTCTATTCAGTGGAGTGTTCTGATCTTCTTGATCAAAAAATAAAAATATACAAAACAGAGATAATGAGTGACATAAAATACAAATGAATATTACAAAACGCATTCTGCTTTTATCTAAGAAAGTATAGTAATTTGGAAACCGGAGTATCGTGCTTATAGGACCCTGGCAGCGAACGTGTTGAAATCTGTGTGACACGGGAGGAAGGGAGTAAAAAGAAAAGGAACCTAGTCGTCGTAGGGAGACACACTGTGACACACGAGGATCAAGGTTTTGATCCACCTCGAGCGATCGTTATATGTACATCGTCCCCGATTGAGGATGATACAGCGGGCACCACCGTATGCCCCTCTCGCCTTTGATTATTACACAATCAAGCGATTATTAACGAGCGTTTGGCTAACCAGATGATGGCGCGATCATGTGGGAAGCGTTTAACAACGGGTCAGAGGCGCGCGGGGGGACAAGTTGATCATACGGAACGCATGAAATATTCACACGATCAAGGAATTTGCATGTCTTGCATCGAAACGCCGATCTAAAGCCTATTCTTTTGTTCTTTCTAGAAACGCAGTTCGAGGTCATTCAATATTAATCCCTTACAGGGCGGATGCACCGGTAAATGAACACTAAGGTACTAAAAGGGGTAATCTCTTATTTCTTTACCGTTTTAAGCCCTACAGGGACTTTTCCATCCATTATCGACAGACTTCATTTCAGTTTCTGCTAAGAATAGAAGAGATCATTAGAAGAAATTCGAACAATGGGTTGCACGCACAATATAGCCGTTCTCAGTGGTGTGGGTCAGGATAGATTCTGGTAATGGATATACCACTTCTAGACCGACACCTTTTTTACCTTCGTTAGTATACACAATTGCCCTAACGAGACGACAACTGGTCGATGCGGGACGCGGCTCCACAACGTGACGAAAATGGGCAATGATTCTTGCCGGTTCGACCGTAACGTCAACCGGGGCCATTAGCAGCAAGAATCATCGGAGCAACGTTACACGTCTCTCTGTATGACTAATATTTAACAATGCTTAAACATTAAATGAAGTTAGATCGGTGAATAATACAAAAGTTGTTATACATTAACTATTCATTTTTTTCTTTCACTCACCTTGTAGTTAAATCTGACCACGATCAAATACACATTCTTGCCTCATATACCCACAATTTTTATAAAGACCTCCCTGTGCAACAATCTACAAGTCTTGTGTGAAATATTTCCAATTGCGTATCGGGCTTAAGATTGAAGAGGAGACTGATTAACGAGTCCCGCTCATCGGGCAGCAAGATATATAAACCCGCACGCAATTACATAAGGCTCAATATCGCATCTCGAACGCGGCTCTTATTTCCATATTTATGGAACCATAGATTTTCCGCCATACGACACGATGTTAATTATCCCCGCCCCTCGCCTCGCCGTTCGATCATTCCAATTTCATCCATGCGTCCGCGCACACACGCCAGCGCATGAAATTTCCCGTTACCTCGAGAGCACGACGGATTCTTTCGTTTTTTTTTTTTGCTTTTTCCCTCCTTACTTTCAACTCTTACGGCCACGGGACCAAACAATACACCCTATTGACAGATATTGTAATGCTTCCTGGAAGAATCGGTACTCGAGATGGACAAGCGACTCGTTGTGTCTCTCGAGAGGCCATCATCGATGGTAGGGACACTTTCTCGGTCGTGCCGACAACGATCTCGCCGCGGATATCTTTCTAAAACTGTTCTGGCCTACGGCCAAAGTGCCACGGACGCGCCTCGACGGCGTCCAAGGGGTGGCATGGGGGATGATTCAGAGTCGAAAAGTCACGAGCCTTCTCTATTCTCGATACACCACTCCCCCCCATATAGCTACCGAAACAGTCTTGGACACGGGATTCGCTGCTGGCCACGATATTGTTTAGAAACGGTTCGAACCACGCTGGATTTACGACATTCTTTACACAGTAAATAGACAGAGAAACGTGGTAACGGGTATATAGAACATAGGTGGACCGCTAAACATGGCATTGACGATGTATCAATCTCCTAATCGATATAACGTATAAAACAAGATGGCTGCCGCGCTTGGCCCAGCAGATTCAACTTATCTGTATCAAACCTCCGACTTGCACTTCAATGATTAAGAAGTACAAAATAAAAGATAATGAATACACAGTTAAGGGATTATTAGTCTAGTTAGCGAATATAGTCACTATTAGTACACACAGATCGTTTTGTAGATGACGACAAAATAATAAGTGAAACCGTCCAACTCCGTGTGTATAACGTATATACGAATGAAAACCGAAATAATGAAACGAACGTTGAATATGTACAAGCTAATATACATGATTCTCGAGATACGCATTCGTTACGCGTTTATATCAATTACTTGTGCTTTTTCTAGATCTCTGTACTCGCTCGGCAAGGACAGGCTCCTCTTTTTTTTCATTTCATCGTCGTCTCTATGTAAAACGCGCGTCTACACACATACACGCTGCCAGTGATGGCGCCATTCCGATTCCCCGGTTCGGTCATCCAGAACCGGATTCCCCGGCGTTTTCCTAGCGAAATAATAACGGCGAACCCCGCGCGAGACCGAGGGAACCGCGAATAAAATCCGGCTTCTCCACTGATCGTTGTTCGATCGCTGGACGGTCAATTTACGGGAGGAAGGACGCCGAGAGGTTCTATCAATTATACCCACCAAGGACCCCCGATATGAATAAAATTACGCTTGATTATTTTTAGTTACCTAATGGGAATTCATGTCCGCGATCCTCCTCGACGTTGCTCGAACATGTATAGAGACTGTTAACTGCCTTCGGGTACAGCGAGGGACAAAAGCATGCTCTCGGTCGCCTCAAACCTTTCTTCAGTCTTCGAGACGAACGTAGAGTCATAGAGAATATGCACATAGGTTAGAACTATTGAATATTTATACGAGGCGAACAACCTTCGCCATCTGTTGGCCACCCCTTCGAGCATCCTAAGATTCCCTCGTTAGAAACCGAATCCAAAGACCCCGGGTGTGTGTACCCTCGGCGATCTCAACGGTTTAAAAAAAGACGAACACGAAGGAGAATCGGTTTCCCAAAGCGAATGAATTTATTTTCTCGGGTCCCGCACAGCCACCCCTCCGGTACACGAGTAGACCCACGCGATGCTTTACGATCGTGGCACCGTTTTCGAGGCATTACATTCCTGACGCGCCTACACACACTCGCGTTCACTACGGGGCACCCGCGGATGCGACTTTAGACGCTTCGTTCTCTCTACCTCCTACCGACACACACACACACAACACCGCGGCTACACACCATACGCCTAGTCGAATCGTTGCATACACACACACACGGCCAAAACACGACGTATGCACACCACACAATAGCAGCTTCGTAGTTTCTACATGTGCATCTTTACGCGCGCAAACACACACGCGCACTCCCTCGATTTATGCGTACACCGCACGCACCGCATAATTTCGCCAATGGGAACTTATTAACCAGCCGCCAGACGTCTCACGCGACTTACGAGTCGATATTTATACTCGGTAAGGAGTTATTTCCCCCTCGGGTAAAGCGTATATCCGACCACGCGTTTATCGAAAAGACGATGAAGTTCTCGTAGAAGCTTTTCTCGGGGGAAAAAACGAAACCGGAAATGTACACCATGAAGTTGTTTCGTAGGAGACTTCGTTTTGGAGGGAAATTGGAGATGCAGATGGAGCGCCGCGTCGCGGAAGTACAGTGTACTACATCAGTTTTGAAATTCATCGTATCTCGTAAAACTGAGTACTCCTAGGAAAGAATTTCATGTTACACTACTGTCCAGCACGTATTTTTGAATATTCTCTCCACTTGTTTCGTTCTCGAGGCACTACAAAAACGCGTCTGTTTTATTTCGTACAGTAACTATCGTTACTGTCGCAAGTGGACACCCTTTGCCCCCGCCTGCCCCCCCCACACACATACACAGCAGCACATGCGTCACCAAACCGCGCGACCACGAAAATACTCGTCGACTAGCCGGATCTCGAAATTCCAGCGCGACTGGACAGACTGTAGAAAGCACGGAAATAATATTCAGAGAAACCGAATGCCGAATCCATTAAAATATTCCAATCCGCAAGAAAGTTCTCCTGGTCTGAACGTGTAGTCTGCGCGTCAATCGCAATATGTTGAATTACAATTTCTGACCTGTTTCACGTTCTACGAAATCTGAGAATGGTTCAAATTTGTTCTAATATAGCCCCAACAGGCGAAGTAAGTAATGAATTTCGACTTGTGCCGTTTGTGAATTGTTCTTTTCTCGAAGAAGAGATGAAAACCACTATTATAAATTTATCGAAACTATGTATGTCTCCTCTATTATCGGTGGTGTGTATCATCAAATCTGAACGATTCTCCTATTTCTTTGTCTCACTCTTCCACACACGTAACAATACAATTTTACGAAGGAACACGTCTTTCGTTGAGGTTATGATCGCGGAGCGACTAAATCCTCGTATATCCACGGTTCCTATCCACGGCTCGCTTTTCCGATGCAAGCGAGGACCATATGTTTCCCAGCCCAGGTAAAGGTCGTTGATTTCGGAATCCTGACGACATCTTTACCTGACAGTATTAGAAGGTTCAACTTCAATCTAATGCTGCCCGGTAAGATGTGAACAGATACTCCGTCCGATGAGAGCGCTTGCATTAATCCACACCAGGCCTGGCTTCGTTCCTTTGCCTTATCTTTTCCGTGTCCACTCGTTTCGGTCGCGCTGCTTATTCGTTCTTTTTAAGGCTTCACTCTCCCTCTCCTTCGCACACTCACACGATCTCTGCTCGTCGTTCTCCGAAACGTGGCTCGTAGAACCGACGAATTCCGTTTCCCGTTACCGAGCGCGGCGTACCGCTTTCGAAATACATAGCTAACGGTCGGTGGTCAGTTGATAAAAAAGGGCACGTAACCCGCAGAGGAACAGAAATCCCGGTATGCACTGTATAATCGACACGACCAAGTTCGATAGAGTATACAGCTTGTGTATGTGGTATGTATTCATGCAGTGCGTCTCGAGTTTAACCTTTCTCTGTAGGCCTATGGTTGGGCCATCGGCGACCCACGGCATTCCAAATGGGGATTAAACGTAAATAGGTTACATGCAGGTGAACGCAAAGGAATAGAAAAGGAGAGAAAGCGTAAAGAAGCACGTGCACGTATGTATCTTTGTATGGGAACACGATTAGTCACTTGGAATCGGTCTCTCTGTTTGGGTGGAGAGTGAACGTTTCGCAGTGGATGCAGACAAAGAGCAGACACAGAGGACAGCGAGGGCGATATACAGAAATACGGTGGTAAGTTTTGTGACGGTTTATGCGACACAACATGTTCAACGTGCGATCGAGCAAATTGCTGTCCCAGAGAGTCGTTTGCCTCGAGGGCGATTTAACGGACTCGTTAACGAACCGCCGGAGTCGGAGGAATCGTTCTCGCTTTGGTATTTGAACTAGTAATTAATTACGATCCGTTCGAGAATGGAAGAGGTTGGAGAACAAGCAGGGCGGCTAGAGAGAAGGATGGTATCGAATGCAAAGAGCTGCAATACTTCTCTAACTGCCTGCGATTAACTCATACCGTGTAAGCCCCCCCTATCCTAATTACGCTTTCCGCCGGGTCAACAGCGCCACGTAGAGGGCGTCGATCATAAAATTTAAACTATGCGATTATAGCCGCGCGCGTCTTTTGCTCCGCGTGGAAACGGTTTGAGAGGATATATACCGTCGAACGAGTTCCTAGTTTCTTTTTCTTTCACGAATAGATTCGTTTGCCAGGCCCCATTACTACGGCAGATAGCATGGATACGGATAAAAGATGAGAGCAGGGTGGAGACGAGGGGGTTGCCCCCGATGGTAGGAGGGGCAAAGCAAGTTTTATGTAATCACCGACCGACTCTGCGGGGCTCGGTATTAATACTGGCAATAAATAAACGCCGTCAGGGAGACTCCATCCTAAGGCATCTCTCGCTGTGCCTCGTCTACCTCTTACCTCTCTTTCTCTCACTCCACCCTCTTGCCGCACGCATGGGCGTCGCACGTACTTTTTCATGGTAAAACACGTTTTATTTATTTTTATCATTTTTTTTCTCTATAGTCGGATTTTCCTTGACTTTTCGAATTTTAACCCTTGATGAATTCGACAATTGATATTTTAGAAATTAGAAACTAACGATATAAAGTCTTCTAGTAATTTTGTAATGTTTAAACAAAGCACATACTAGGCGCCACGTGACCATAGGACACCAAAACGATAAGCAAGTGGGAACGTATTGGTACTTTCCAACCTGCTGGTGAATAGGGCCCGTCCTTACAAGTGGCCTACGCCAATGCGCACGCATCCGTTTTTTCGTCTTCCGTCATCTTTCACTCCCGCGACAACTCGCAGATGCTCCTAAATACTAAAACGACCGAATAATACGCGCATTTACATGCAGGTGTCGTCACGGAGGTCCGTCGGGCAGTCGAGGTCAAGTGTCTGTGCACACGGTACTCCCCCTTCCCACTACTTTCCACATGCTTTCGGTGCCTCGTTCGTGAAATTTGATTTTACCGGGCAAACTGAGTGTCCGCCGCAAGGTCACACAGTATCGCGACGAGACAGCCTTATGGCGAATTTTCCTTACTTACTAACGGTGCCTAGGTCTAGGTCCATTCGTTCATGCTAACAGTTTACAATGGGTCCACGCACAGAGCCCACCCTCCCCCCACACACTCCGTTGGCCAAAAGGTTAAACACTTTATCCTGATCGAATTGTTGAATCTAATTATAATTGTCAATCCCGTTTTCATGGAAAACCTTAATAGAAAAGAAAATAAATACTTCTTCACTCGTCCGTCAAGGACAAAGACATGCAGCGTTATTTTCGCAGCTAAGTGTTGCGCGAGCGCAAGGGCTGCATTTCAACGCAGACACAAAGTCTTTTTTTCGTAGTATTCGGAGCCTCTCCGGTAAATTTACATTTCCGTGTATCTGGTAACCGGTTTTATGAAACGGCTTCACCGCTTGCAACTTAAGTAGGAATTTTTTTCTCTCCGAGATATCGCCCCCCTCCCGACCCCTCCACAGTCCCCCTTACCTACCCCCTCTCTCCGTCAACCAACCAGACACGACGAGAAGCCGACGACGCTAGACTGTTTCGAAGCGCGATTAACGGTGTCGGGACTACGGTGGCCGAAAAGAAAGAAAAAAAAAAAACCTTTCCGAATAAAAGCCAGATGGAGCATTTTCCATCCGGAAAAAAACGCTGGTAGCGCCGAAAATATGGCCGATCATTAAAATCAAACGTAACAGTGTTACCGTTGAACTGGATGGCCCCTTCTTGTTATGCCAAATTCAGAAGAAGCAATAACCGAGTCCTTGAAACCGAGAAGCACGAGAAAAGAAATCGTGACGATTCGTCTTCCTTGTCGGTTGTTCGAGCGAATAGAAAAGGGGAAGATGCGGGAGAGAGAGAAAAAGGAGAAAGATAAAAAGAAAGGTTCTCTCGCAACCACGGTCGTGCCATCCGTCGCTCGTTATCGCACGACCAGTTGTATCAACGTCTCCGCCTTTATGCAAATGGCCGAAGGCTAATATCCATAATGAACATTAATCTGCTTTTTTTTTTAAAACATGGCCGACATCTCCGGTCTCGTTCTCGGGGGAACAGAGAAACATCCTCCCATATATGTGTGTTCGTTATGTATCCAGGCGGTCAGACAAGAAGCGCCGCGACGAAGAAATTCTCGATATGTACTACACGCACGCACACACACGAAATTCCACGATACAACGGGAACAATTTCAAGGGTCACCGTAAAATTTCATTCTTACTGACGATAATGTGAATTCCCCATTCTATAAATCATTGGTGACCTATTGATGGTTTTAATAAAGATAAATCAATTAACCATTGTAATTTGTAGGGCAAATTCCACAAATTGAAAGAACGATTATACTGTATTTAAGAGTGTCGTTTCCAATTTTAGAATCGTTACTGAAGTTTAGTCGAATCGTGACTAAGCTGGACACACACGAGGATGGTGGGAAGAATTTTGCGAAAAAAAAATGAACCTCTGCTAGGGATCTGTTGAGAATGGGGACGTAATCGCGTGTGACCATTGGATTCTCTTATTTCTCTCGACAACCTTCGATACACGATTTCCCTCCCGCGGAAACAGAAAAACAAAGTGGCGTGTCGTCTTATTATGAAACGCGGAACACGGTATCTTCTCGCAAAGACGGGTGTAAACAAGATGCCTGTGCCATTAATTTGCTGCGCACGCGGGAGTCTCTGCATTTGCTCGTGGATGTGACAAACAGTCTCGAAACGTCGTCGTCGAATTCTTTCGCAATGAAAACTGTCCTCCCCCCTATTTTTCTTCGGTTGTATTTGTTTATGCGACGTTTTGAGAGGAAGAACAACGAGTCGCAAGACGAAGTGGGTAAAGGGGGGAGGGTTGGAAAAAAGAGAGAAAGAACGAAAGGATACCCATTGCATAAGCTATATTTAACTGCACCTGCTGGCGCCAGACTATTCGCATGCACCGTTGCATATTATACGCGTTGCTATACAAGACGCAACGCACTCTGGTGTCGAACGTCCGCTCCATTCGACGGGACGGTTGTGTGCGATGAGCGCGCGCCCGATTCCCACGTCGCGTATTTTCGAATAATTAAATCGTACTTCGACAAGATTTATAATAGTAAAAAAAAAAAGACAAATTACAAAATTGAACGGTCCCGATCGATCGCTTTAGGATGCCTCAACGACACGTGTTATAAGAAGACGTGAAAGAAACTAGAGTAAATCCGTTTAATAAATTATCCATTCGTTCGAATTCTCAAAAATTCGGAACATTGATTAATGATTCACCAACTATTAACAACACACAGATATAATTAATTCGCAACCGTTGTCCTCCCGATGGTGTTTCCCCTTCCCCTCAACGATTCTAATAATAGCCGCACCGAAGATCATCCTCGAACAATTGCGAGAAAAAGAGGGAAACTGCAGGGCAAAAATATCGGAACGAGAATCCGCGGATGGAGAGACGTTTATTTTGTTAGGCAGCCAAATATGGCCCGCAACCGAGACCTTAGACAAAAAAACCATTGCAAAGCTTTTAATTTAATTAGGCATCGTGGAACGCACGGACGACGACGACGACGATGACGAGCTCGACCAATGGGCGTGTCCAACGACACCCGCCTACCCGTTTCCAGCGTTCCTCGTGCGCGCGGAATCGGAGTAGCCGGGCGGCAGACCGGAATTGCTTTTTGCGAAATTCGCCGAAACGTCTGTCTACAATATAACGAGTCACCTTATCGTGTCGATCCCTACGATCTTAACGGGTGAATCACGACAACGTAAAACTATACGAGGGTAGAACATAAAGAAGAAATAAAACATAAAGTTTCTAACGATATAAGACACACGTGGCACCCGTGTTCAAATTACGCGGGATTACATAATCCGTGCAATTACTTCGTGTACGACTCGATTTATCGATAAATCGACGAGAGTACACCGGTTTCGTCGATCTCAAAGATCGTCGCGACCAATATCTACGGGGAAAAAATGAAGTTGAAAATAATTCCACTTACAGGGTTAGAGATGATGATCCCAGAGCAGCGTCCGATTCGACAGCGCCGCGGATCCGCGAGAGCAAGTCCTGTGGGCCCCCGATCGATCGATTCTCTCTCCCCCCCTCTACCCCTGGCAAGGAGGCAACGAAGAGGGCGGCGAGGAAGAGAACCGGTGCACCACTCCAGATACGAGGAGAGACGTGACGCACACTCTCGAGCAAAGTGCACGATGACTCGGGCGCCGCCTTCTGGGCCCCGGGAACGCGCTCGAAAAGGAAGGAGACGGAGTAAAACCAGGGAGGATTCGCCAGATACATCACTGAGAATCGCCACAGGAGTGTGAAGGAAGGGTATAACCGCCTTTCGATGTCGCGCAGGCCCCCGAAAACCGCACTGTCAGCCGGAAGCGTGGCACACGATCGTGGAACGAGCGTGAGGTGGGGCCAGGAGGCGGGCGGAAGGTGGAGGAGAGAGAGTTAAAAAAAAACGAAGGAAAACCGAGAGGAGTGGGATGAAAGGGGCAGGAGGGGAACCAGGCTAGACTTCCTTCCTGTATCGTGTGCGCGTGTATATGTACGAATTGGATGAAACCCCGGGGTCGGCTTCTCACCATCGTGCTTACGGTTTCTCCCGATGTTTTATAAAGTCTCTTGGACGACGGTAGGATTACGATAGAAAATTTGTCGAGCACGAGATATCGGAGCGGCGATCCGACGAACGGAACCAGAGACGTGTAGAAGAACGGTCGTCGTCGCGTCCGTTTGTGTGTGCTCCAAACGGAGCCGAACTCGAAACTACTCTCTCTCGGACACAGGCAGACCGTCCAAACTGGTGGAACGAACGACGCGGACTGAACTGTGTGGAGGCTGGCTGGCGAGAACTCCGCCAGTCACGGGTGCGCGTTACCACCGCGCGTCGGACCCCGATGGTGGGGGTAAAACACACAGGCGTGCGTGAGAGTGCGTTCGTTCGTTCGTTCGTTCCACCGAGCGACGGACAACGGGATGGCGGTGGTGGGGGGCTGAGGGTTTAGGCCAGGAGCGGGGATGCGGCCGAACGCACCCCGTGAATGACGCAGGTGGTGAGAGAGGGCACGGACAATGACTGCGCGAGCGCATCGCCACTCACGTCTTTTGTTAATTAACCCTTATAGTACCATGTAAGTTTTCCGGGTGTACCGTCCAAAAATATCTTGAAAAAGATTCGCGATTTTTGAGGTGTCTGTTAAAATTAATAGTATTTCTCTTAAAGTTGAAGATACTTTCACTTTTTTCTTTTTATTTTATTGTGAAATGTATGTAGTACTACGCAAAGTATTTTTTGGAAAACCCGCAAAGTCGATATATTAGCTCTAAGGTACTAAAAGGATTATGGGGTTTTTTTTGTGTATCTTTTACATAATATTCGGAAGAAGTTCGGACTTCTCAGAACAGACCCTGAGAATTATAGATTAAAAGAAGCATAACGAAGAAATCTACCAGTTAGTCCGGAACGTGACAAGGTCGAGTGCTGCTCCAGCCACATTTGAACTTCCATATACGATTTGCAAGTCACGGATCGGTTTTATCGAAATACGAAAAAAAACTTAATTCGGAACAAGTATCGGTGTTCAAGCATGATTTCGGAAACATTGTTCCGTTAACGTTAATGTATGCGTTTGTTTTCAAGCTCTCCCTATCTGTGGTTTGCGCGACGATACCCGAAATTGTTTACCTTGGACTCTCTTGAGTTCCGATAAACGACGCTTAATATTTGTTGTTCCCGGGGGACAATTTTCTTCGGTTCTCGATAACACATTCCATGCCCGGTCGAGGGGCATTATAAATCCTTAAGCCGGGGGTATTCGTGTTTCTTGCTACCGGTTCGAAGGCGACGCGTAACAGTTGCAAATATGCACGGTGTATATCGGTGTACTTTACGACGTGGTGCGACAGAACGCTTCGTCACCGAGTTCAAGGCGCGCGCAACGTTGATAACGCCTCGTTTGCACGCTGCCTTTTGGCATTTATCTTTTTACCTCGTGAACCCCGTTATATTTGGTATTCTAAATAAAATGATCAGAAAACAAAAAAAACAGAAAAAAAGAGAGAGACAAAAGTGAGCGAAAAAAAAAACTTGAGTAGAGGTACAATCGCGGGGACAAAATGGTCGATGAATTATCAACAGTATCACAGGGGAACGTGTGGATTACGACACCAGGAATCTTTATCTGTCCCGATTGCTCGTTCGATACACGCGTTTTCAACGAAACGCTCTCGGCTACCAAGACGATGATTTACATCGTCGTACGAAATCTCGCTCTGTTCCACCGTCCTCTGTATCGGTTTTACGTAACCCAAGTGCACTTATATTTCCATGTCGTGTACGGTATCTTATCGTGCGTGGAACGACCCCGGCGACCCTGTGTTTTCTCGGTCTGTCCCAAATTCAAAAAATTTTATCAAGTCTGGAAACTAGCCCTCCCCTCCCACCCCCAACCACCCCGGTTGCGAAAGAGGCCGTCGCCTTTATCGATAAATAAAGTCGTGGAGATTAATCCTCGGCGATCAACCGAAACTGGACGGATACGTTTATAATTGCATCATCATCCCGTTTCGTCTTCGTGCTCGTAAAACCATCACGCTCGACGAGAGACGAGTCGCGTATGGGCCAGGGCATTTACTTTCTCTACATACACACGAGTTTCCGAATTCATGTACTGTCTCTTCCTATCGCGACTATCCACATCCTACATCCTCGGTTGATTTTTTTAATTCACTTAAAATGTGTAAACGTGTGTCGAGAGGGAGGTGGGCAGCCATGTTGGAAAATTATCTAATCCAGACGTTTTTCGTAAAATCAAGGGTCTAACGAAGACGCGCATCGCCAGGGGAATAAAATATATTCCCGCCTCTGGCTTTTAGTCCTCGGTATGCGAAAGAATGTAAGCCAAGCGTCCCGTTGCACCGCATCGTCGTGTTCCTAAATGTGTCTCTGAAATGCGTCCCGGTGAGGTCCCTCTAAATGCGACTTTAACGACCACCACGAGAAACGTAGTAGAACGGGGAACGACCTGCACGGATTCGGGCGCGGTCAATGCCGTCTAGATGCTCGCTATTACTACCCGGACCGCCCGGTATTTTCGTCATGGCCTACTAATACACTCCGCAAATTCTCGCCCTACCACCACCGCAGAGTGACAGGGGGGAGCAGGCTGTTCCAACGATGACGTGGGTCAAGGAAATATGCCGATCGCGGGCCCGTGTCACTGGCCCTGACGGCCAATTTCTTTTTCCTTCGTGTTTTTTCTTTGCTCACGCGATCTTTTCGTTTTGTTCGTTGAAAACGAGCCAACCGAACTGTACTCCGCTGCATCCTCATGATGCGCGTCGGATCGACCACGACGATCCTCCTTGGTCCCGGTTGGATTGGTGTACACGTCGACCAGAAGTGAAATGTTCTCCCGTCGCAGCACCGATCAGGTTATAGGAGTAAACCTGTGTCACTCAATGTATTTTTGCGGTACATACCACTTTTCTGGGGCGCTAGACACCCCATTAGCATTTTAGTTTCACTTACTACGTTTTCATAACGTAGATTCACCGTTCTCATAACGCAGAGGTCACTAAAATCACACGTGATTTTTAAGGTGTCGGTACTACAGTTGATATTTCACGAAAAATCGTATGCACAGTTTCGATGCGTGTCTTTAGAGAGATGACCTTAGGCATGGTATCAATTATTAATACGCTTCGATAAAAATGTAAAAATGTACCCGAACACGGGGGACACATGAAAATATACCGCTCGGGGAGGACCATCAATTTTCACCGGACAAAATGCCATTCCTGTCGAACGGACAACGGTGGCAACATTTTGCGCACACGTATACAATCCGATTTGTCCGTCCATGGGCAGTTTTAAATCAATTTCCGTTCCACAACATCGTAACGGAGGGCCATTTTAATTACCGTTAATGAGCGTATACCAGGGCCATTGAAATGCGCGTTTCCTCGGCGTGTATATAATATGTATATACGAATATTACCCGTGTCTGGATGCGGGACCGGCTCGTAAAAGAGACATTTATTGGTCGTAAAGGCATGCTGGCTGTATCTTTGAACCCCCTCGCGGGCTGAAAAGCCGAACACGGACCCATTTACCGTTTGATCGTTTCGTGGCAGGGCCTAGGATATAGGAACCATATAACAATGGGGGCGTATGTCGTTGACAAACATGGGAGCGGCGTGTATTGGGTCGATGGCAAAAAAGAAAGGACGGGGGATAGAGAATTATATCCCGACTCGACCTTTCCGCCCGGTGTGTTGCATGTATTACGCTACTTCGTCTCTACCTAGGTGTGGCCTATGTGTTCCTTTGCCTCTGAACTACATGTATGTATGTAATACCACGCTTCCGGCTTAATCTTTCGGGAATACACTGCGAAAAAATTAATACAATTGTCACCATTAAATCACTTTTCTTTCTTTTTATTCAAACCATTAGCGTGTCACTCCGACTGAGCCCCGACGAAGCTGGCTGCAAAGCTGACGAAACATCGGGGATAACTTTTCCACAAGTTAGTATTCCACAACGATAATACTATATGAAATCCACAAATTTTAAATTACCCTTCTTTTCGTTGTTGACAATTGGTTGATGTCACAAATTGGTGCACATATTACGACTCGTTTATACCTCGACATAACCTATAAATTTCCTCACCTTTGAACTATCCTGTAATGTATGATACGTGCACATCGCGCACATTAATGTCGAGTTAATAACACAAATCGAATAGAAAAGGATAAATGAAGTTAATTGTTATAACGATTGAACCTCCATAGCAGAATCTGATATGTACTGGTTCGTGATTAAATAAGCTATACCGAGACTTTGAAAATATGAATTTTGAACTATGCTATTTAAAGCGGATTTTCCACGACATCGCCTCCAGGGCACAATTAAGGCGCTAAAGAAATAGAATTACCACGTGGCGAGTTCAACGTTTCCCAAGTTATTTCTCGCGGCAATGGCACAGCTACGTAGGGCGTATTAAAAATATATACATATACGAACCCCTGTTTCGACGGTTACACGCCGCTGTAGAGATCCATCGAAATAGTTTCTGTACCTTGTGATTGGTTACTTGTAGGGAATAATTACGATATCCAGACAACTGCTTGAAACACCGAGTGATTCAGTGACCGGTAAAACTGTAAAACAAGGAATACATATATCTAAGGAATTTTTAGGCAATGTTTCAAAAATAATGAGCGACATTTATAGACATTTTGTGAGTCCAACATTATTCACGGTTTATATAGATATAAATCACCAGTAGGCAACTATACTAAATAAAATGTTATTTTACCACCTGATATGGCGATGACAATAACCTAATTATTGTTATGAATCCACGTGCTAATCATAGGAGGTTATTCTGTTTACCTAATCAGTAAAAAAAATAGGAAAACTATAACGACCAGTAATCGTCGACGATTATAGTCGTGAATTAATGATCGTACCCAGTGATGAAACACGCCTGGAAAAACGCGAGGAAACGTAACAGAATTGTAAGAAGGACAAACAGAACAGATAACCCGAGTACTCAGTTAGCAACACGATCGTCCGACTATTACGAGGACGATAACGGGCACGTATGTGCCCGCTTGGGTATCTGAGGTTATCGTTTTCCTTTTTTCTTTCTTTCTAGAGCCAGCCAGGGCGGAGTGTTAACTGCAAAGGATCAGAGTGGACCATGGGTCATCGAAAAATATGACAGATCATTTGGATTCGTTTAAATGTACCTACCAAAGTTTTTAAATAACGGTGTCATTCATTCTTGAAAATATAAGATAGAAATGAAAATAACTGTAAGAATGTAAAAATAAAATATTCTTTTACCGTCCCACATAACCTAGGATAGGCTTATAAGGTTTCTTCCAATTTGTGTGAATTCGTTTCTATGAAGATACAGAGGCAAACAAGGACTGTAGTTCCAACTTGATATATTAGCAGCGAATGTATGTATCACTAGCATGCTTGAAACACGCAAATATTGTCGCAATTCACCACATCGAGGGTCTCTGCATCCGTTGACGTCAAACTGACCCGAAGGACCTCGCCGAACTTTGCGCTGCATTAACATGTCGATTTACAAGCATTTATGTGCGCTCGATTTCCGCTTGGAAAACGATCGAACGGTCAACATGAATATTAGCCGGTTGCTAACCAGTATTGCTGGGGTCCATTCGAACAGTCCGATTTTAATTACGATGCACAGCTGCTCGACGATGATCCGCGGGAAGTCTGTCGCGATTATTTTCGCACGGGATACTACGATAACCGGCACTGACAGGTGGTCTTAATTAACAGATTGAAGTACAACCACACAAATTTGTTACATAAAAAAAATAATAATAAAACGACAATGTTCAGGAATAAATCGAAATATGTAAGGAGGACAGGGGACAAAGAAACCTAATAACTATGTATACGTTTGATTTACTGTCCTGTAAAACGACCTACCGTCTCCCCTGACTCTTATCGTTTGACCTAACCAAGCCGTATCGATAACCTTGCTACTTAAGATAGGCGAGAGGTACTAGGGCATTAGAAAAAGTTGTACAGGATATATGATATTGTTACGGTAAAAAAACGAACGTAGTTTATGTTCTGCTTATCATTTTGTTTTTTAGATAGAACTATTGCATCGGATTGCATGCGAGTATGTATGTATTATCACCGACGAGGTATAGGACTCCTGTACCTTGTCGGTGGTATAAAAAATATAATGCTAACGAAGTTCGTTATGGATATAAATGAATGAGCTAAAGTCTAAAGAAATGTAAGTATTTTTTTTTAAGCTTGAGTATAATTGTAATAAAAATGTCTGAAGTGTCTTTTCAATATTTTTACTGATATCACTTATTTAATATTTATGAAGAATTAGTAATTCGGTTATTATGTTAGTGCTGCCACCATGTGGAAAGACTGTGAAACTAAATGAAATATATACACTACTCAATCGGTAAATGATCGTAAATAATCGATACTCTACCTATCGTTTTTGGTAAAGTAGATTCTGATGGTAAACAAGAAGCGTAAAATGTCTTCTTCCGCTGTACATATTTGTGGCAGCCGAGTATTTGCACTTACATAGGTCAAGGTATTCTATTTAGAAAATCATAAATTGCTTGAACAGTTAATTTACAGAAGTACTCGAGTATCTTATCTTTTACGCAATACTGTCAAATAATACTCTTTTAATGTAAGAGAATCTTTTGTGGGGTTTGAGGGAGGTATTTCGTCGTCCGAATTCGTATCCATTGCTATTTCGTCGATGTTAACTGATTCGTTTATGTTGTTAACATCAATCAATTTTTTATACAATGCTACGTAACTAAATTTTTGTAGTCTTTCTAAGATCGATAATGGTAGGGCACTTAAAGCCAATTCGTATGCTTTATCCAGTAAGCTTTTATACTCAGTCCCATCAAATTTTGTCTGCAATAAGAATTAATCTTATTTATGGTGTATACACTAATACTAACAATTAAATACCTTCTGAATAAGTGTGCTGTATTTTATCTGTGCAAATGGTTTAATATATCGTTTGTGTAACCATGCAGATTCCAGTTTATCATCAGAAAAAAATGTGACATAGTACCTCACCTAAAAATTGTATGTAAAGTTACTATTTTCATTGTTGTGTTCACAAAAAAAATGTGTCAGAAAAGAGGTTTAACTTACGGGCCTGTGAGATCTTTTAGGTAGTTCATAGTATCTGAATGTTTCAGGGCAATCATTAACTATTCCAGGCCACCATGGAAAACCCTGTACATGAGCCCATACAATACTACCGGCATTGTACGAATTTTCAATCAAATCAGCATCAATGACTGGTGTTCTAGGTTGTTCTGGTATATTGCAAGATGCTATTGACTTATCTGTGAAATCACGTACTAATATTAAACTATTAAGAAAACATATATAAACAGAATTGGAAGAAGTTTATAAAAATGTCTGCAGACCAGAATTCATCTCGCAGTACCATATTTTTGGTACTTCTGTTGGATCATGAACGTCTTGAACATATCTAAGTTTCTTGCATGTACGTCTACAGCACTCAATCCAAAGACCAACATCTCTTCTACTCTGTAGCCAATGCAGTGTTTGTTTCCAATCAAGATTACTGTTGCATTGAGATATTACCTCAGTATTTGGATCAAATACTAAAGAACAAAGAAAATTCCATTTTTGTTACATACTAAAGCTACAGTGAAACATTTAACATATCCTAAGTATGTTCAAATTTTACTTGTTACAAATCTATCTGTTTAGACCATAGTATTATACCATACAATCTTATTACAATCTTTTCCTTAAGGGTAACATATTTCTATAATTAAATTAACAGCTAACCATACACTGTTATAGACGAAAATGGGTCAATTTGTCTGTGACATTGGTGTGTGTATTTTTCGACATGTGTGTGCATTTTTTGTCATTCTTTGTGCACCTACCTACAGATGATACTTGTGATACATTATTTCTAGTGTTTGGTAGGTTTTCACATCTACTTCCTATGACGGTTTTATCGTTCTCTTTATCATTCGATTGTACTTTAATTTTGTCTAACTTTGTGCGTAATCTCGGAATCTCTTTCTGTGTGGAATCGAATCTGTTACACCTAAGTGTGTATCTTTTACGAAATAACGTGTCGCTCGAGTGATCGGATACAATGTGTATGCCGCTGTCCTGGTCTTCATCCGTGTATTGCAACTTCTTTGGTTTAAGGTCCACCCTCTTGGTCTGTTTTTTGTTTTTTATTGGCGCTTTCGGCGTTACGACGGATTTTTTTTCCATCGGTGGCGTTGTGAAAAACGACGAGTCAGTTGTGCTTTCGTCGAACTGACGTTTATGGAACAAATTAAACTGAAATGAATGAATAAATGAGCACTTTTCAGTGTATAAATAAATTAATATAAAATTACATAAAGTGTCAAAATTCTTTTACTCCATAAAATACCTGAGGCAACAAATTCATCGATATGTTGGAAACATCAACTTGGCCGAATTCCGATTTTTTAAACAACATCGTAGGCGTTTGTCGATACGAATCCGGTCGTTCGAACAGGAACTTTTTATTCTGCATATTATTTCCGTATTGAATTTGTCAAAGTTAAAATTTGGTTTAATGTTTATGAAAAAATGTTGAAGGATAACGATAATTCTTCTAGTACGATAAGAAGTTAACACTGCAGAAAAAAAGATGCAACGGAGACTTTATCAGAGCTAGAATAACGTAATTTTGTGACGAAAAAAAAATCACAACCGCGCGCAGAATAAAATTATATACGAGTTGACAAGAAACCCGCCGCGTTTGTAACGGGGTCTTCACACCTTCGCGCATGGCGTCTGTTGCAAAGCAACAGGGACCAATGAAAATTTGGATCTCATAACAAATGATAAACGTATAAACTGTGTTAATTTAAAAAGTCACAAAGAAATTCCGTTATTTACACGAATACTGAACATTATTAATTTATTCACACGCAGTGAAATTATCACTTCGTACATAATACGAAATTCAATCTAACGGTTACCATCGCTTTTTAAAAACGTTGTAATTGCCGCCAATGCTGTCGTTGGTCGGTCGAAATTACATTGCGCGCGGTTTCAATCTGATTCGTTATCTATAATTCAAAAACGTAATGATTGAAACCGTTGCGAATTCATAAACTGTATGTTATAAATAATCGATCTTGTTTATACACATTTAAGGATAATAATTACAATAAAGTCATTATAACGTTTGAAGTAAAAATAATAACCGTAAATAAAATTTTACCATGGGTCTTTTAATAAATGTGGTCGCTAACTAAAAATAATTTCTCACATCATTTCTATTAACATACGAACTGCACGAGAAAATGTACTTAAATATTTATTTTTAGAAACGATGTAACATGATTATATTTAAGACACAAAACGATCATATAATAAACGCATCAAGGCATTCTAAACGATATTTTAAAACTTTCGACTAGAATTTAGAATTGCTTACGAGAAACATAAGGTGTACCAATCACATTAACACTCTGTATACATCTTGATGACTGTTCAATTGAAAAACTTTATAATTCTCTATATCACGGTCTCAAGACTTTGAACAATTCTATTACGATGATTTTTACAATTTTTCGATGATTTTGTGTTAGCACAGCACTCGGAAAATTGCCATGACCCGATCAAACTCTGTTTTGCGGCCGAAAATTGCCGAAGTGACGTTCGGCTCCCTCGGGTGGCCACATAGAAAATGGAGTTTGAGCGAAGCAAGCGAAGCAGCTATTCGCCATCGTTGATGGGCGCACAACGACCGTTGTGAGCTGGCTGCGCCGTGTATCTCGTTACTAATTCATATTTTTGTGCTTAATGCGAGCAAAAAGTACGTCGAGGAGAGACTGAAGCTGTTCGCGAAACGATTAAGGGTAAGTGTGATCACCTAGCCTGGCAGTTTTGGGAAGAAATACTGATGAAAAGCTTGGGGCATTGGCGACCATCCGTTTACAGAACGTATAAACTATTTTCTGCGCATGCGCGATCGCGGGAACGATAAATTTACGTAGAACGCCGAGCGTTAGTGATCGTAAAGATCCCGCGGGATAAACGATTGGTATACTAATGAAAAATTGTTGTGTTTAAAATTATGAGCTCAATCGCGAGAGTCTGTCCATATTTTATTACGCGACAATGTAATCTCGACCTCTGTATACGGTAAAATGAATCGACTTAATAGTGAACAATAATGTCTTTTCCTATACAAAACTGTTTCCTATATTGTTTTTAAGTTAACGTTTTCTTTAATTATTTACTTGTCGTTTAGAATGTATATATGCGTTGTACGGTACGTATAATTCAAGCATTTTGTAATATTTATGATTATTTACCAGATTATTTATGCCCGTTTTTTTGAAGTTGTCACGTTATTGTTGTGCATAACGAATTTTTTGTGTGGTGGAAAATTACATTTCTGATGTACTTTCTTTCTTCCTCAGATTCCACAAAATGTCATCTGCACAAGTTGATCGCCCCACCAAAGTGGGGGGTCACATTAACAAGAAAGAAAGTGAAAAATCGAGGAAGACCTTTAGTTCTTCTCATAAGAAACACAAGCATGAAGACAATCGCCATTTCAAGTTTGGTCGAAAGCGTCTGCAAAGTTTTACTGGCAATGGTAAATTCTTTCCTCCATACAAACGTAGAAAGAAGGAGGGTGCCATTATACCCCCGACAAAGTTTTTGCTTGGTGGCAACATATGCGATCCATTGAACTTAAATAGCATGCAAGATGAGGAAATAAATAGAGCTATGAACGCTGTTACACCTAAGTCCAGTCCCCTTCCCACACCCAGACATAAAAAAGAGGTTATCGAAGTGATTATACCTCCTAATATCTGTGATCCTCTGAATCTGAGCAATTGCAATGACAATGATGAATATGAGAAACAGCTAATCTCTCCAACGAAAAAAGGTTCAAAACGCAGAAACAGAAAGAAAAAACGTACATCTTCAGGTTCTGGGAAGGATGATACATGCGATCTACCTGAAACAAAAAATAAAGATTGTGATACAACTGAAGTTACAGAACCTATGGAACAGACTGCATCAGAGAATGTGGAGACAGAACAACAGCATGTACCATTAAGCTCTCCACCACCTCATCAGCCTAAGGAATCCAAACCAGAAAGCCCACAGAAAGACAAAAACAAATTGCGTCTGAAAGGTTTGGAAGAACCAAAGGATAAACGCTTACGGAAAGTTGATGTGAAAGACAAAATTGTTAGCCCTGTTATTCCTCAACCTGGAGCATGGAAGCCTAGACCGCAACATCGGCCGAGTCAGGATAAGAAAAAGAAGCAGACAATGCCAAATTTCAGAGAGAAAGATGCACGTTATCAGTACGGCAACTACAATAGGTACTACGGTTATCGAAATTCTCACCATGATGTGGACACGAGACTGACCGTATTTGCTCAACGCAAAGAATTATTCATTGGGAAAGACGTTCTCGACATCGGTTGCAATGTTGGCCACATTACTCTGTCCGTTGCAAGAGATTTCTCTGCTCACAGTGTATCTGGTATAGACATTGATCGAACACTCATCAATATTGCTCGAAAAAATATCAAACACTATGTCAATTGTGTACAGTCTCCTGCTGGTAACGAAGACAGTGATCACCACGATGTAAACTTCTTCCCAATGTCTATGCCGATCAATTATGGACCAGTTGATATTCCAGGTTTCACAAAGCACAAGAGTCACAAAGGTTTCCCTTATAATGTTACTTTCGTGCAGGTATTTGATCAAATTGGCAATTTTATTGAATACGTTAAGCGTATAAAACGTGACAAATCTAAACACTTTTTCTTTTAGGGTAACTATGTGCTAGAAGATGATGCTCTTTTGTCTACAGAACAACCACAGTTCGATACTATCCTCTGCTTGTCCATCACTAAGTGGATACACTTGAACTTCGGAGATGCGAGTCTCAAGCAAGCCTTCAAACGAATGTATGCTCAATTGCGTCCAGGTGGGGTCCTGGTCTTAGAGCCTCAAGGTTGGAGCAGTTATACTAGGAAGAAGAATCTCACAGTGAGTAAAATCTCTAAAATATCGCTACGCCACACATTACTTAATCCTTCAGAGGTATTAATTCATGCTCGTGTTGCAGGAACGGATATACAAAAATTATCAGAGTATCGAGTTTCGACCTCACAACTTCACACAATACCTACTATCCCCCGAGGTCGGTTTTTCCAAATGCGAGGTACTCTCTATTCCCCCTCACCCGTCTAAAGGATTTCAGCGGCCAATTCAGCTGTACACCAAACCTGGATCGTCTCAAGACACTGCAGATGTTTCTACATCGAAGCGACAAGAACGAGCGAACGAGAAGAGGGAAGAGCTGGAGCGCAGGGAGTACGAGCAGAAACTGTTCCAGAAAAACAGTACTAAACAGGGAAACATGTCAGAGATCAGTCAACAGAGCAACGAGTCCATTTGCCAATACGATCAGTTAGAAAACGTCTACGCGCCCAGTACAACACCGTGTTACGACGACACACCTGGTTACAACAACAACGATAGTCAACCACCAGACGCCTCAAAAATGTGTTACTTAGACGTCAATACAGAGAACGATAAAACAGAGTCGGAGAACCAGGATGCGACTGATAAAGTAACCGAATCGTCCACGGAGAGTACGTCGCGGAAACGAAACTTGGACTTGGTCACTGACGAGGCTGGCACGCTGGACACGAAAAGATCCAAAAATGTGGAGAGGGCGGCGTCCGATTCCAGGCTAATTAACAAGGGTGAGAGGACTGTGAAAGTTAAGGAAGTACTAATGTCTCAGACCTCAGTTTCTGTGGACGATAGTGGAAGCAGATCGAAGAAGAAGCAAAAAGGAAACGACAAATCGAATGCTCGCCCGGCAGTTGATAGGAATTCCAAGCATTGTACAGAGGATAAACAAGATACAAGGACGGTGGAGCAAACAGAAAAGGAGAACAGCTCAAGGAGTCCTCGCGAGGAAGGCCAGACAGAGACGAAACGTTGCAAAGTGACCTCGGACAACACGTAAATTAGTACATTTGGAACGCTACTCGTGTGGAAAATGAGCGGTGCTATCAGTTTTTCCGGCTGTTAGATTATCCATTTACTTGGCCGATCTTCTTTTTTTTGCTTTTTTTTCTTTTCTTTTTTTTTTTTATTTACCCTTTCAACTTTCTTCTAAACATTCGAAAAATCTCAACAACGCTGAAAGATCGCGTGCCTAGGATTTCCAGAATATTCCGTCGCCGTGACACCGTGCAGTTCCGTTTGTTCGATTCGTCCCTTTCCTTTTTCTTTTTTTTTTTTGTTTTTGTAAATTGTCCGATTGAAATCCGAATTACGCCGAGTGAACGGATAGACGTTTCCATGGAATACTTGGCGAGTGTTTCCTCGGTGTACTCGGGTCGGTGTGTGTGTTGAAATCGATCCCGAGTACCAGGGAAATTGTTGGTTGGAGTCAAATCAATTGGCTTATCGAGGCATCTATGATACATAGGTGAGGACATCGTGTATTAGGATGGTTATAATGGTTTTGGCCGGCCAGTTAATTTCTGTTACGTGTATAGAGTTTAGAGAAAGGGTACGATTTTTGCCGTATGTATAGAATCAACGATGATTATAACCGACTGGAAGAGTAAGTGGGGAGGGGAGAGGGAATAGCCCTACAATAACCTTGGCCAGTCAATAATTTCTGCCGTAAGTGTAGAACCAATAGTAAGAGACAAATGTGTGTTGGAGATACGTTCTCCAGTAGCCGTTGCTAGTTAGTATTTTCTATCATGAACGAGGAATCAATGGAGTTAGCCAAGTGTTTTAGAGAAGGAGGTAACTTTCCAGTGGGTTCAATCGGCTGCTGTAGATACAACGTTCACGGAGAACGGAAGCATCGTAAAGAGAACATCCAAACGACCTCGAACGACCAATTTGATTTGGCTCCATCGTGTGTGCGTCGCAACGGCACGACACATTGTCGTCATGCTCCGTGTTAGAGAGATAAAAACAGGGAATGTAAAACGAAACATAAATCACAGCACACCCGTACACGATAGAAATTGTATCGCTTTTACGTAGCACGAATGTGATAGCGACCGACAGGACTGTGCCTGACGCGAACCACAAAGACAGTTCGACGGGCGAAACAAATTCTAAGTACCGTGCCTAATTAAAGAGCGTATTTTGAATCGGATCACGCTGATACCGTTCGAGAGCACGTTTCCTGATCACCGGTTGGTCGACGAAAGACTGACATTTTTTGGCTTTACCGTGTCTTTCGATGTAAAAAGGAAAGGAAGAAAAAAAAGAAAAAAGAAACTGCTCCGTGCTCGCTGTCTTGTCGCTGCCATACTCGTCTTTCCTGTACAGAAAATGAAACGAAGCGGGACAGCTGGCATTGACGGGTTCTCTTCGACAAAGTTATTCTGTATCGAAAAGTGTAACCGTAAAACGAAAAAAAACGTAAAATGAAATGAAAAGAAAAGAATTGTAAGAATTTTACCGATCGACGGGGGGAGGACCTCGTCTGATTAGTCCGAAAACGCCAGAGGACGTCGTCCCCTCGATCACACTCGATCGCCGTCAAGTTGCCTGGTTGAATGCGTTCGATAGTATACACCGCGCATCCCGATCGTTGCACACACACGTTTTCTTCTTTTATTTTCTTTTTCGTTTATGTTTCATCGCGTGGAAGAAAGGATGCGTTGAATAAGAATGTATTGTATAGAGAGGCGAACTTATCGGTCAGAGACTTTAGACTGTAGACATGTAAATTTGTGTAATTTTAGAGGACCCCTGAGCGTATTGTTTAATATAGTTGTTATTTATTTATTTATATTTATATATATATATATATATATATATATATATATATATATATATATATATATATATACACAGAGAGAGAGAGAGAGAGAGAGAGAAAGAGCGCGTGTGGTTATAAAGAATGAAAGAGGGTGTCAGGATCTTCTAATTCGTTAAGGACAACCCGGACGAGAGTTGTCGAAAGTATTATTCTATCGTTGCGCATCGTGATCGATACAAATGACAGAAAGATAACGAAAAACGAGATTTTTTCATTGGTGTGCTTTACCCGATTGTGCAACAAACAAAAAATGAAATGTTCCTCGGGGATCGATTTAACAGAGAAAGAAAAGGAGTCTATTATATCTAGTCCTGTGTGTGTATCACGGAGGAGGAATGGAACGATCACGACAACAGCCGCCATCTTTGCTTCTACTAACGAGAAGAATGTTTCTTCTCGATTACGGAAAACTTTTGTAGAATTTTCTTGTTCAACGATGTTTTTCGTGTTTTCTTTTTTTTTTTCTTCTTTTTATTATCATTATTATATGTTGGCCAATCTGTATTGAACAACCGCCTCCTTTGTTACCGTTCGACAACGACGAAATCAACTGATAATCACGGGAACCGGTGCGATTAAATAAAATCCAGAACACACAGCCTGACAATCGAGGAGAACGCACGATAACGGACCTTTTACGGCCGCGTTACACTTGGTTTTCCTATCGACACACACTTGCAATAAATAATGGCGCACCGTTTTCGCAATACTGCATATACATGTAACATACGCGATTCAGCGTTCTCAACGGCTTTTATGTTTCGCTCGTTTAATTCCCGGCCTGACGTGTTTTCAATTTCATCCCTTGAGCGTTGATTGCCTGGAAAAAACAGCAAATACAAAAATCGAAAGAAAAAGTTCGAACTAGGAGAAAGGAAACGTGATAGGTCGCGAAAACGGCGCAAATCGACTCCGGGCGCAATCACTTTTTTCCATGTTGTGTTTGAGAGAGAGTGTGAGAGAAAGAGAGAGTGAAACTAAGATGAACCACTTAGACGCTTACCAGGAACACACATAGTGTAAGAGATCAGATTATTAATAAAGAATCGCTTTGAGTCACCAGACCCCGTCTTTCGTTTGTTTACGTGGACCCATTTTCTCTTATACATAATATTCCCATCGTGTTTTAATTTTCAGTTATTTCTTTTTTACTTTTCAGAGCCTGATGTCTCGGTTGTATCCGTAGAAGAGTATTTAAGTACATACTCTTTAATTCTTTCTCCGTTATTTTGAACTGACCTCAATAATTTTTCTGTAGATGAAAAGGGCTCACCGTTGGTGAAGATAAAATCGTAATGTATCTAATGTGCAGAATTTATTGTAGTAAGATAGCGTCTCTACACTGTTACGTCTTTACGCTAAAGATTACGAAGGGGGGAGAGGGGATCGTTTAAATCCTCTTTGTATTATTCTCCCTTTCGTTTTGTTTTCAGGGCGCATCGAAGACCAAAATTCAGTCCTGCCTGCGACACTCGACGTCTCGCGATCACTTACGTGGTACAACATTAATCCCCGTTTTCCATCGACAACAAACGTATGGTACGCCTACAATGATCGAAGAATCTTTCACGAAGCGACCACGAAACGTTTTTCTCTACGCTAATTCCTCTAAAACAAACAGAACAGAAAAAGACAAAACAAATATTTTTGAACACGGTATACAAGCTAAATGGAAATCAATGATGCGAATGATTCGATAAATTGTTCAGAAAGTTCAGCGCGGCGAAAGCTTCCGGTATCGCTTATCGAACGAACGCCCGGTTCGACGGCCTTTCGTGTTACAAAATTACAGGCGTAGAAGTTTTTTGTAAAAAAAAAGAAGAAGAATGTTCCAGCAATACGTGCGGTGCCGACAAAAGTGCTGGCTCGCAGTTTGAACTGTAGTGAGAGCAAAATGGTAAATTGAATTTCATGGATCGTCGACGATTAGATCGTCTCTGTGCGCAGAAAAATTTTCACACCCGTTCCGTTGCTCGATCCCCTCCCCCCCACTAAAAGTACACGCAATTATTTAAGACATTGTGTACCTTTCTCGTTAATGGAAGTAGAAGCTGTGAAAATTCAAAAAATGGCAACGGTTGCGGAACGGGGGTTCAATTTTGGGATCTGTCGCGCGCGAGCAGAGATGGGCAAATTCATCATCTGGACAAAGAGTTTCGAATAACGAATAAAAGATAAAAAAGCGTATTTAGTCATTTAAATTGATTAAATGTGGAAGTTCCAATTTTTATGGTACAATAATATATGTTTCTGAACGAGTAGACACTCGGCAGACGATTATTTAATTTGATTAACTGTTTGAAAGTCAGGACGATGATCTTAAATATTGCTGCTTTTAATTATGAATTATTCCAATAATATTCTGCCCAACTCTGCGCATGAGAAGTGTGGAGAAAATTCTCTCCTCGGTTCAAAGTCTCCGTAAAACACGGTCCCTGTGTGTGTGTCTGTGAGTGTGTTAAAAACGAATTTCCGTAATTCGATGCGTTGGCAGTGACGATCCCGTGCTTACGGTCTACCGCGACTAACCATGACAGAAAACTCACGTGTCCACTCTGGTGTCCTACGTCACTATATAATTTATTTCACTTTATTAATTAACATGTCGGCTTAAACTCTCTGTGTTATACTCTCTAATGTAAATTTCATCCGTTTTCTCTGTTCTCCGTCTAGAAAACGGTGAACAAATGGAGGGGGGGGGACAGGACCGACGGAGAAGCGCTCGTTGACCCGCAACAGCAGCAATTCGCTCAGAAAATCTTCAAAACAATGAAGAGTAAACAAGTGTCCGAACAGCGTCGTGCCCAAACAAAGGTGCTTGGTATCTTTTCTATATCTTTTTTTGTTTGTTCGTTTCCTTATTTAAATCAAGTCCCCGTTCGTTTACGGGGGGGGATACAACTATTATGGGGGTTCGTCATCTTAACAGCTACAAAAGGGCGCCAGCGCCCCATTCGGGCGCACGCTCCTGAGGAACGTGCACGTTTTTTTCGTTTAAATTGTCTCTAGACGACGCCTTGTAAATGCGTGTGTGTATATCGCTACTTCGTATTGTTTTCATTCGCGCGATCTTTTAAATATGGTACCGCAATACGTTGCGCGTTCTCGCGATAACGTTATCGTCACGCCGTTATCGTCGTGCATGCTCACCGCAACGGAACAAGAAGGGAAGATAGATCTTCCCGTTCCTCGGTTTATTTTTGTCAGCGATCGAGCCTACCTAGGCTCCGAATGACGTTGCGTATACATCGCGAGTCCGGTAATTATTGTATCGATGATTACACGTTAGCTCTAGATCGTCTCTTAGCTCACAAATGGTGTCTACAATATCTTGTCAATATTGTCTACTTATATACTCTTTTTTTTTGTTTGTTTTTAGTTTCCTACTTTTAATGTCGATGGTCGAGTTTAATTAGCGAATGTGCTTTCCTCGACGATTACGTTCACGTTCGATCGTCCGTTTAGCCGAAACAACGTCTACGATATTTTCACTAAATAGAAAAAATTCTGTTCGATTATCGTTTCAATGTGAAAACTTGAATTTCGTATATGGAAGAGATCTGTGTGTCCACAGTCGTTGTCCAACAACGAGCTCAAAGACTTTCGCACTCGGTGCTCGCCTATGCGTGTACTCCCATTTTATAGAATGTATAGGAGGGGACTGGCCGCGGTGGGACCCGTTTCTCTGAACAATACCGCTTCTTCTCACGTTCTTCTAACGATTTAGAAAATAAATATATCTTCTGAAGACCCCGAAGAATAGTCGGACAAATGGTGACAGTACAATTATTGTGCACCGAACACATCGATATTTCGCCATGAAAAAGTGAAAGTTCCGTCGCAAGATGAAATCGATCGTTTAAACGACACTTCGTTTAGCAGATCTTATCTTCCCTTCGTCAAAACGGTAATTACAACTCGTTCGATAAGTATCGGACCTCGCGGCTACGTAGGGAGGGAGGCAACGATAATCGCGTGGTTCCCGCACGAAATCGTATCAAAAACATTGATAATCGTCTCTCCGAGAATAATACGGTATACAACAAGCGCTGAACGGCGCCCGTATTAAGTACAATCTGATTACCAAACCACGATGACAATTAGTCGTGTAATTGTCAAGAAGCTCGTCAGCAACGCCTGTCAAGATGGATTCTTCGAGAATCGCCGCGAATCCTGCACGAAGATAAGATAAACATTTAGTAATTGTCGATATTTCAAAAAAGAAGTCGTTATCGCGGATTATCGTAGGATCGATCCACGATCGATAGGCGCCTGATCTCGGGACCTCCAACAGGTCTCGCGTGGTTACGAGACATTTTATTCGTCGACCAGTTCCCAAAGCATCAGCGCGGCGTCGGTTCCACCGACGGTGACGACATTCTGATCGTTGTAAAGAAACCTGGCGCACGCCACCAGCGAGCTGTACACTTTCTCCTCAACGTACTCCGCCTTGGCGCTGGTGCACGGGTACCTGAAAAGCCTCAGGTACCCTTCGGCGTCGCCACTGACTAGCATGTCATGGGCAGCCGATCTACTCGACGTGGTCAACACCGTCGTCAGTGGATAGTAACGGTTGTTCCACATTCCTGCGATGGAAGCACATTTACTTAACTAATTTCACAGATCCGTCGGCAGAAGAGTGTGTTCCTGTAGATTGTATACTATGCGCAGACTTACCGGACACCATGTAACCGACCATGCAATTGTGAGTGTACCATTTGACGTCTTTCATGACCAGTGGACTCTTTTCCGAGGACAAGGCCTTTACGTCCCCTGTGAATAAATATTTCACGAGTGATTGTCATCGCTTTCGTGGCGGTATACTTAGAGATTTTTACTATATAATGTTAACGATATTACAGAACACCAAGTCGTAGTCCTGCGTGACAGTCTGAAGGAACCTGCTGTCCGAGCTCCAGTCCAGCTGAACCAACGGCTGCGTTCCGCGGATCTTGTTGCTCTTCTTGTACGAGAATCCGTCTCTGGACACTCTGAAGAGATACACGCTCCCGTTCTGAGACCCCATTGCTATGATCTCGCCGGCTGTTCAACGGAAACATCATTGAGGTACTCTCGATTTGTCCAGTTGTTCGATTTAAAGTATCAACAATGCCTGTTCAATTCGCGACTCACTTGGGTTGTAGCCGATGCAGGATAAAGGTGATCCACAGACTCTGAGAGTAGCCACAGCTGTTCCAGTGTCCGCTGCCAGGACCAGAAGATGACCCTCCGAGGATCCGGCGGCAAGCGCCACACCGAATGGATGGAATGCTATGCAGATGCATTCGAAACCGACCTGGGACATTCGATAATATTTCCGATTTTTCTTTCGTACGATAAACAATATAACCGATCACTGTTAGTATAAGTGAAAATCACCTGCGTCGTCCATAAAAGTTTATGTCTCCGCCACAGAGCGATATTCTTATCGTGACCCGCGGTGGCGAACACCTCATCGTCAGGATGCACCGCGAGTCCCCATAACTGTCTACCGTGGCCAAAGACCACCTGATTGAATCTTCTCTGAAGTGATCCTTCCAAAATATTGTTCCTCGTGGTGCCCACATATATGTTACCGTCGTTTCTTCCCGGTCGCTGGGGATAGATACTACGTACACCCCCTACTGCTTCCGGGAGCTGACAAAAAAAAACGAAAACGGGTCCAATGAAACGTGTGGCTGAGAATAACATTCCACCGAATACACCACGATTGTATGTGTATATACCTTCGTGTCGGTGATACGTTTGTAATTTTGCAGAGAGTCCCATGCGGCGATTTTTCGGTCTTTCTCACCCCCCGAGAGCAATGTGCCTTCCGACAACATGACCAGGGAGCTAATGCCTTTGTTGTGCGCCTCGAACTCCATTCGAACGAAGTAAGCGCCATCGGCATCCACGGAATAGACCGTGATAAAACCGTCGCTGTCCGCTGTCACGACATCCCCGTCTTGCTCGAACTGTATGCTCGTCACGTGGGTGCGAGATGGCTTTTGAACAAAAAATCGGTATACTTTCGGTAAACGAGACACGCGTACTTTTTATTACCGATTTTTTAATGAGGAATTATGAATCTCTCTCTGTCTTTCTCTTTCTTACCGGTTTAATAATGTCCGTCCTCTCGAAGAAACCATCCTTCCGTCGATTCCAGAACGTCAAGTGTCCCCGACCGTGCGTGATCAGTAGATTATCGTCGAGGGGATGAAACGCCGCCCCGGTCAAATCTTCCTGCATGGTCTGTAAAGCAGGAAAATTTTGCGTATTTAAGATTATTCCGACAGTGCAAAGCGAAAAGACAGGTTCACGTGAAATTAACTTACCGCCACTTTGCCCAACAAATGACCCCATTGCCACTGCCACACCGAGAGTATCGCCTCCCTGCCAGCGTCGACCGCCAACACATAACTGCCCCCATTCTACGGAAAGAAGAATACACCAAACGATCAAAGGTATTCTTTTATTTGACGATTTTTTTTTTTTTTTATTGTTTAGACATCGCGTGCAAACGGACTCTACAACTCGGATACACATACCAGCTGCGAGAACGCCAACGCCGAGACGCCCATCTGGAACTCAGTCATCCCGAACACGTAAAGGGTGAGGAGGGTCTCTGTCGACCATATGCGAACGTGTGGCTGTGCTTTCCTGTGTCTCCCGGCTTTTTGCCCCGACGCGACCAGCTCCCTGCTTGGGTGAACCTGCGGTGCGACATGTTTATAACGTTAATTTCGATCGTTAATTCTCACTAGGACACGGTTGCGGGTCTGGTAGACAAGAATGGCAGAAAGACAGTGCACTGTACCAGGATGTTACACACGATGAACTCGTTCGAGGTATCGACTTTACAAAAAGTGTTCAAGGGAACATTCTCTTAAGTATATGGGATCTTAATATGAGTCTAAAAGAGCTGTGTGCGGCTCACAAGCCGTAGTTTGGCCACCGTGAGTGTATGTATACATATATAGTTAAAACTTCTGGTACAGAATTCAAAATTACGCTCTATTTTAATTTTCCGATATCGGTGACTAAAATTTTCCATAACCTTCCGCAGTTTAGTTACTAATACAACGTGGGTTAGGGTACTGACTGGTTCCCCTGTTTTTTCCTGGGTCCCTATTAAATACTGCACCTCCATGCACGTAATGTCCTCCGTGTGGCCCACGTAGTGCCGTTGTGCATTTTCCTCTCGGTCGAAGAGAACAGCCACGGCAGCGACGTAATAGAGAAGCTCGCCGCTGGGCAGAACCCAGAGATTTCGTCGTGTATCGGTGCCCCGATACCCGAAAACCCATTCGAGTTGCAACTTCTTGTCCGGCGGCGAGTTGTCCACCGGGGGCAGATGAGAGGGCGGATAAAACGAACGTCTCAGGCCACGGATCGTCACCTTCGCTGGCTCCTCCCGCAACACTTCCACTACACTGTAATCTGTGAACGTGTAACATAACAGCACGTAACGCGTTATTTCGATTTCTTAGGTGGGCCGAATCGATCGGCGTGCGATAGAGACAGATTGAATGATATAATGGAGAACCGTTTACTCGGACGACGTCAGAGTCGGGGGCGTACAAAGCCCTGGGTCTGCTCTTGCTACGGGCACGTCTCTGACGACCAATGTCCTCGACCACTGTTGGCGGGCCCCTCGATCTAGATCGTCTCGCTGGGGACGCTGTCACCGCGCCGACGATTCCTATACCGGTGCCGGTGCCCAGGTAAAATGTGTCCACGTCCGCGAACTCGTTCCTCAGCTGCGAGAAACTCCTCACCTGATGGCGATACCAACGAAAGAGAAAGTATAAAGATTACGATCTTAATTAACCCTTCCAATGGTATTTCTTTTTTTGCTGTTTAAAGTAAAATTTCTCTATATAATTAAAACTCTTATATAATAAAAGTCTTTACTTATATGTACCCATAGACGGTGATGTTTTTGCACGCTAATGTTAATCACGGAAATATTTCATATAGGTTTAAACACCTTGAATTAGAATGCACGAAAAAAGAAGTTTCTTTTAGGCTTTTTTAATCCGTGAATTTGTAATGTACTCAGGTACCAAAAGGCATTCCTTCCGATACTGCAGATGTAATCAAGAGTATGACAAATGGTACTACTCAAGAAACATACTCTGGAAGGATATGGTGTGAGGGGGGGGGGTGGGGGCACCGACGTTAAAATGAATGAACCAAGACATTTCTTCATGCGATGGGGGATCGTATCGCGTACGTCACACACACACACACACATCGTTGACGTCGGGGATACCGGGGCGTGCACGATGATGTACAGGGCAGCCAAATGCTCGACAAAAGAAAATTGCCCAATTTGAAATTCATATACGGTCGTGACCTGAAAAGATGGATCTCTGACCTTTTTCACGGGGAGGGGGCCTCCGACCCACTTGCCCAGAGAGGCTAACCCCCCCCCCCTGACACCGTACTGTATAATCGTGCAATCGGTTCTGTGACGTAAGGAATTTCAATCAACGGACGGCAGCGGCTGGGTTACGTTCACCCGCGGAAAGTAATAGGCCGAATAAGAAAAGAAGATGGACGTGTTGAATGTCCAACCTAGGTACCTATTGACGTTGATTCAATCTGCGACCATGTTGCTCTGTCCTAAACATAGTCACCCTTATTTTTCCCAAGGTCTGAATTCCTACTTACTCATCCCGTCCTAAGGTTCATGAGCATCTTTTCCCTACCACACAGCGATAGTATATAAGACCCTGTGTAATTTTATAAACCGTCAGATCTAATTCAAACTAACTCCGAAACATTTAGTTTACAATTAGACTCTTACGACACTCTATTAGTTATGTGTAAATGGAATAAACCTCATCAAGATTTTTTTAAAAATGTTGCACTCGATTCTGCGAGTCGGAATTCAACAGAGGAACACCATGCTGGCTGAAATCTACTTCTGACTAAAGCCTTATTATCTTAATCTTCTTTCGCGTGCCGAGTCTTTGTGTGTGTTGAATTTTTCGATAGAAATGTTTTCTGTTTCATTTTAAGAATTCTTCCCCCACAGGAATGGAAGGGTAGATGACGATAATCCACGACGATTCATGGGAGATTTAAGCGGCGACCCGATTCCATTTAGAGCCAAGAAGTCGACCCCGATATCGTCACGCTTCGTTTCGACGCTTCGGTTGCTCCCCCCCCCCCTCCCTCGCCGCCCGGGGGCCCATGCATATTTATGGACAAACATTATTCAAGCAGATTTTATAAGTACGACGGCCGGAGCCGATGTCCGTCGATTTGCATAAATCGCTGATAAACTTTCGAGTCGCCCACGTTTCGACTCGCTCCAACGAACAGAGTACGTTATCGATCATAATACCATCGCGACGTCACCGTCTTTTGACGAATTTCGGGACAACTGGTTCTCGTTTATAACCGCTGGGGTACTTGTACGGGGTTAGAATCACTGGTAGAACAGAATCGAAAATTCCGTTTACCTCCTGACCGGACACTGTGAACATCCTCTTGGCTCCGTTCATCTTCAGCACCTGTCCAAGGTCCTCCAATACCTCCTCGAACGGCTGTGACGTGCGGAGGGTCAGCAGGACACGGCACTATATGAATATATCGCCAGAAAATCTTACTAACTTCCTCGAAACAATTCGTGAGAATTCAAAGAAATTACTATTCCCTTATAAAGGATCCATTCATTTTCTGTAATGTCGATCGGGCACGATATTGTGTCCAAAATCATTAAGTCTGAAAGGTACCTGCCCGAAACTGTAAGCATCTTCAGGACCATGCAATGTCAATTCGGAATTGATTGTCTATCTTGAATAGGCGACCTTACTAAACGATTCATTTCACGAGGACAGAATATCGTACCTCATCGATTATACGCTCTTTCGATTAATACCTGGACAGTGTGATCGTGGTTGTTGACGATCCGTATGACACGTCCGGAGGAAGGTTTTCCACCCCCGGGGGGTGGTGCCTCGTCGGTGATGGAAGCTTTTCTGCTAAGGCTGGCCACCGCTGGCGGTCTGCTCTGCCAACCACCGACACTACCGCCGACTCCCGCTCCGCCTCTGTTCCCTCCACCGGATGGACTGGTGTACCAGGTGTTGCTCTTCTTTCCGTAGCTGGCCGGCTGTCGCGGATGAAAATACGAATACGATTTCGTTAAAACCCTTTCACTTGTGCGTTGAATTATTTTTAAGTTACAACGAGTACACAGTATATCCTCGATAAGTGTTCAAAGGCTCCTCAGCGGACTGACAAGAGGTGCCCAGGTGTAACGCTGACTTTTTATGGAGGTTTAGCACAGTGATAGAGCATGGAATTCTGAAGTCAATGATTCACCAGTGCCTTCAAACACTCATCAAAGATTTACTGTATTCGACGAAAACCGAGAATAAATGCATTTGCGGGAAAATTGAAATGAATCCATAAAAACTTGTCATCCTTCATGACGAGTATATACTCGACACAAACATCGAAAGTGTTAAGCGCTACACCAGAACACCTTTCTTTCCAGGATAAAATCGTAAAGAATCGACTGGGACAAAATTGTAGAGGGGAGTCAAATGGTTGGAGGAAATGTTAAGGACCTGCAACATATCGGCCGGCAGCGATATGACCTCGAACGAATCGCTCATCAACACGACGAAGCTGTCGCAGCAGCCCTCCCGTGACACGGGGCCGCCGCAGGATGATTCTGGCTCGGAGTCGCTGAATGAATCGTCCCCCTTCTCGCAACCGGCGGCAAAGTCCGGCTCCAGGTCCGAGCGGGACGAGGAACTTGCCGACTCAATGGTGAACCCGAATCACTGTAGGCCCCTCACGCGAAACGATTACTGTTCCCCCGACCCACACGCAATATAAACGGGCGGGCGGGTGCGCGCGCGCGTGCACACCTCGACGCAATCACAGGATCTCTCACATTTTCCTGTGTCACTTGTTCCAAACGGTGTCTAATATCACTCTCGATGATCCTTCGAATCGATCAAGGACCAACTTTTGAAATATATATATACATATATATATATATATATTCAAATCTTAATTCCAGTATTCTTGCAGGTGACTCCCTTCGAACTGGAAGACAAGAATTACGCTTCTGTGCGGATGGTTTTGTGGTAAAAACGATAAAGTAGGTATTTGTTGGAAAAAAAAAAAAATGTAACCGTCGCAGTTGCCGTTCGAACACCACTTGGATACTGATCGCAGAAGGTAACCCTATCAGAGAGAACGTAGATTCGCGGGCGAAACGTTTGTCCCGGCCAGAGGGCTGTGGGGCCACTAGGTGCAACCCCGACTGTGCTCGATGGACAACTGGAGGCGGGGTGTGCCATTGGGCTGGAGTCTCAGAGACCCCCCAAGGGGCTGCAACATCCCCTACCCTCCGCTACCCCGCTTTCGTGGTGTATGTGTGTGTGAGAAAGAGCTATCGTGTGTCAAGGACACAAATACACCTAACCCCACCGTGGCCAGGTCTTGGCTACTATCTGCACAAAAGGATACTCAGCCGAAATTTGAAAATTTCACCGTCACAACTTTTCCCGTCCCACTGCGCCGCCTGTGGGGTCAGTTCTACGGTTTTATCTATTCGCGTGCGGTAAACAGGCGTTTCATTAGGCGGCTGGTATCGTACCACCGTCCAACACACTCCCCCTTTTTTCACGGTGACCTTACCACGAGAACGAGATTTCGTTAATGAGACTCTACATCCCACGACTCTTTGACGTTTCGGGTTAAATTTAGTTCAAATGACAGGGTTCTACTGGGATATTTTACTATTTTCAGACTTGACCCCTGCGTGGGATATTTGTAAATATTCAAGAGGGTTACACGATTCGTCCGACCGAAAACTTTTGGGGGTAGTTCTAAAATCGTCCCTTGGTTGATTGTTACTTAGGGCGTTGGTAAATTTCGCGGTCCACTTTGACTAGCATGAGATCTTATGTATATCGGTTCTAATGAATCATGTTTTTCTTCGATTATTTTCGTGTACAGTAAATCCTCCACGAGTGTTCGAAGGCTAAATATTTGATAAACTAATGGTCACTGGGCTGAGTTTTATTAAATATGTCAGTGTTACACCTGAGGACCTCTCCTTGTTTGTGTGCCGAGGAGACATCGAACACTCGTCGAGGAATTACTGTAGTTACGTGGGTTGCTTTGCCGAATTTTCTCGTCGAGATTGATCGGACACGAGTGCACGGGGTTGGTGTGTACTTTTAACGGGTGTTTCAGTGTCGTTAGGGAGAAATCGTGACGGACAGGTGGAAATCTTTGATAAACGGTGGGGGCCGACAGACACCACCCTGGCATAATGTAGGGTCTCGTTAAGGGGTGTTCCGGTTAAGCGTTCCTTTCGAATCAAGGATGTTCCACGCCCATATTTTGTTGGGTGTAGCAGTAAAAATCTGATCTCTTCGCGGAAAGTGGCATCGCGTCGGACCAATTACCCTAATTGGTTAAATAGGGATCGATATTCAAAGCGAGTCGGTAAAGGGGGAGGGCGAAAGAGTTAACGAGGCTAATGGTCTAATAAAGGGACTCACGGCCACGAGACACGCACGTTCACCAAAAGCAATGCGCTTCGATACTTTCGATCCCGTCCCCAATTGATCAATGGTTACAGAATTTTCTATAAAATCTCTATAACTTTAGAAAGTAAGTAGATTCTTACATAATAATAATATTAATAAATAAAAGTGGCTAAATTACTTACTATTCTTTCATTTAAATAATCATAATTATTCGCACACGCCCCTTTTATTTTTTTTCTCCGATAACGAACCGATTTTTTCAGGCGTGATTTTTTAACGAGAATCGATTCTTTCATTGAAAAATGGTCAGACTCGACCAATAACCGGATTCGTCGTCGTGCAGTCGCAAAGCTATGCCAGCTTTGATGGGATTGGTATGATAATGGAAGCATAGATTAACACAGGGTGAAGGTCGGACCACCCACCCCTCTCGCAACTCTTCCGGCAGCCTATCCTTTTGTGACGCAAGCTTAACCCTTGGGTGAGGTCGTCGTTGTTTTCTTCACACTGGAACCATACCAATTAATCGCGTATCGACTCTTTCGTCGACGAAATCTCTACGTATAGATTCCAGTTTCACATTCATCGATTATTTCCAATCATTAAAAGGAAATGAATCATCGAGTCTAGAACACTTCTTAAATTAGCATATCTATTCAATCACTGCATACTCAACAGAGAAACGATGATTACAATACTGACCCCGTATTTCCACATTGTTTCTCATTTTTCAAGACTTGTATTTCTCGTCCTCGTTCTTCCAACAGATATCCGCGAGTTAGTGGAAACCGTGACGAACGTGTCACCGAAAATAAACTAAATGGCCATTTCCTAGACCATCTACGCTGCAGAAAACAAAGGGCTTGGCAAGACCTAATAGGTACTCATGACAATATACATAATCTGACGTGACCATGCTGTTACAGGACTCTTAATGGACTTGAGGCACGACCGTTGGAAAACGGAACGTCTTAACCCGTGGAAAAAAGAAAAGATGCAGTGGGTGATGAAATTATTTATGAACATTTCGAAGTACCACTCATTTGAATTTTGGTCAAGAACAAAATTGAAAATACACTAATAATGGCACCTTCTTCGTTACAAACTTAAAAAATATATATTTATTAGAAAGGATCTTATTAGAATCTTATTAAAGAGATCTTAGAAAAGATCTTATTTAGAAAGGATATTGTTAAACCACTAAAAGATACTCGAGTTTGTATTCAAGATTCGGTATATAAAATTAATTTTACTGTATACATAAATATATATGTATATTATACTTTTCTTTTAATGTATAGCTCCGTTCCTCTTTCGCGAACGAAACGACGCGATAACGTTCGAATACCTTCGGTTCCCAGTTATTGTCTCCACGGGTGCAACTATCCGGGAAGGACTTTCGCCTCCGTTTTGCGTTCCACAGGAAAAGGGGGTTGCGCGCGAATGTTACTTCGACAAACGGAATTGTTCCCTGAGTCATCCGATGAGGCGCATGCTTTCCTGAAGAAAATTAACACTTTGCTGGCGGGGAAAAAAAAATGTTAATATCGAGTAACAGCCGAGTATGCTGCGACATTGTTTCAATTACGATTTAGAAGTTAACGATCAGCGAAATATGTTCTTTCTCCTCTGCACGACAATTTCTAATTTTTTGTCGCTTCTGTTTTATCAATTCTAGTATCTACATTTTATTTCAATGTACCTGAAATCTTTAAATCTCTCTCGCCAATTTCTCGTTTTCCAGCCGTACAATTTCAATTTCAGCAAAGCCGCGAGTCGAGAGAGTTCTCTGTCCGTATCAGTGATCTACGACAGCTTCTATAAAAAATATTATCGCGATCGCTTATTAACAAGTTCCTGATGTAATTCCTGAGCACCGACGGCCGCAGATCAAATCGACGATTTTTGTCATAATCATGGCATGGGGGGAGGAAGGGTGGGCTTATATATGTACCAAAATTAAGGGGTTCGGGGGGAGTAGTTCACGGATAATTGCGTGCCGTTGTTCACTAAACCCGGTAGCGGTCTACAAACCTCATAGATTTCGCTCAGATATTGTGTACCATAAAAAAAAACGAGCGACAATTAACCTGAGAATACTGTTGCGGCTATCAGATGTAGCCCCCTTAAACTGTGTTGAACCATTAGGTCGAGTTATTTATAACTTGCCCCCGTGATTGACGAAAAGTTACTTTCTTGAAAAAAAAATTAACGAATGAATACATCCATCAACCTCTACTTCAAACTTGACTGTTTCGTTTCAGAAAAAATACTATTCTTGGGACTAGCAACAAGATCGCCATGAGGTGCAGCCACTACGCGTGTGTCAAATGGAGACAAAAAGTTTAAGCCCGTTCTCAACGCGATAATCGTACAAGGTTTCAACGCTAAAATGTATAAAATCTCTTTTCGCAGCATGATACAACCACATCCTCTTTCTGTTCTGATAAAATTACTTCCACCTTCAGCGGACGTCGCTGAACGTGGAAATGCTTCCAACGTAGAAACGACTCGTGAAAATGCTTCCAATGGCCGAGATACGAAAAGAAAAAAAAAAGGAACAAAAGAAACGGACGACGGAAGACACCGAGACTCCATTCACAGAGTTCAGAACCGTTCGTATCGTAATTCACGTGGACAGCCCACGTAAATTACGATCCGCAGTCGCGCGTACGCGCGCTGGCCAATGGATATCCTCGATGTGCAAGGCCAAGGTCACGGTGCAACAATCTTCCGGCCGCCGATGGTATGCGACGCGCGGATCGAATTGGATAGGTGAAACGAAAGTACCAGCCCGCTGGTGTGGGCACGCCCTCCCACGGGCCTGGGGTTCACCATGGGTGCTACAACCCTTAACCTTTTACCACGCATTTACGCGGTCGTGCACCCCTCTCGTTGGTTCTTCCCCTTTGGCAATGTTATTCAGGGGTCACAAACGGACCCAAACTGTTCCCATTTGGAATTGCTTCGAATCGTACCGAAAATTATTCGTTTCCAACGAACGAGAATGTCTCTAACTTGGCCCTTTATATAATTATTACCAAAATTGCACTCAGTGGGTGTATGTAGATTTTACACGTTCCATTGGAAAATGAAGTTAATCTTTCTTTTTTTTGGGGCGTCTCGAGCTGCACTTAACTATGCATCATCGATCAACAGCGCGACCTCCAGTTGCCGTTGTTTCCTCGTGGCCTGATCGTAGGCAAAATAGAGCGAACAGTGAACAGCCCTGGAAGGAGTTATTATTTTTTTTAATATATGGAGAGGGACACCTGTGATATTAATTATGTAAGAATTTATTCTCTCGGATCTGGTCAAGAGTAACGAAAACGGTACTTTCTGGCGGACACTAGAAATGCGCTACGACGAAGATAAGAATTCCTTTGAATGAATGGGAGAGCTCTAATCCACGAAGTAAGGGTGAATATACTTGTTGACCGCCGAAAGGTCGCGTCGCTGTACTTTAACCCTTAACCTTTGACGTGACGGGTCGTCGACCATGAATTATCATTTGTAGCAGTACGCGATTCGATTGTACTCTCGACTAATTGTCGGTCATTAATCGTTTTAACCGCGAAACGAGAGCTAATTGAACTTTTAGGTCGTTGCGTTTTTTGTTATACCCTTAAAACAGATCTGAGCACGAATCGAGACAGGATAGATGAACCAGACATCGAGAAACAAACCGAAATTCGTCTAACGACGGGGCGAGAACAGACTCTCAGTGAAATGTAATTGAAGTTATGATAGAAAAGGGGAAGGGGGAAGTAATCGGTACAATTTCTACATGCTATTCGGTGCACGCTCGCGGCACGGTAATTGGTCGGTGGATATACGCCGATAAGCTGTTTGCACTGGGATCGCTAAGGGTTAATTCGACCAAACTGAAGATTAACACGAAACACTTTTTTCTTTCCCCTCCCCCCTCCCCTGTTATCCGGCGATCTATTCCCTAAGTCGTCCACGTGAGCCTGATTTCTCATTGTAATATAAGAATTATTTGAGAAACTTGCTATGGAAGTTATTGTACCTTACCGCCGTCGACGAACCTCGAAATACATGTACGCAGTCTGTGAGAGAATTTCAATTGGTACGAGTTCTAGAAGATTCGTACACTGGAGTATACTGGTTTCGATAACGATACTGTGAGCTACAACGGCCCATAAACAGAAGTCTCTTTTGTAGATATATCCGGCTCAGCTAGAATCCTCGACGCTTCCGACATTTACCAGAATTGGCCTGAAAGGGAAACTAAATCAGAAGGACATTTCAAACAAGATACCAGTCTCGTAGAATTACATACTTCGTTGACCACTAGACCTAACCTTCCAGGTAAAATCCTCCCGCATCCACTAACCTTAAACATTGTAAATACCTTCCATCAATGTATACCATTATGTCGTTCCAGGATTAACAGCACAGGGGAATATGTCTTCGATGTACAAGTAAATATGGCCAATCTCAATGGATCCACAATTCAAAATCAAGTTGTCTCTCAACAGAACACGATCGGGCCACTCCACTTGTGAATCTGCCCCCTCACTCATCACGCACGTCAACACACAGAGGTTATCCAACATGGCCGTCGCACGGGTACCGGTTACCCAACTCCAAACAGATTGTATTTCATTTCTCGAAACAGTGCCGGCAGGCAGCCGTGGCGCGCGGCATGTTCTGCTGCTTATGCATGCAAGGATTTGAAATCGTAATTGACATATATTACACACAGGGGGTGCGTGACGGGCGAGCGTGCCGTCGCGAAAAGGGGGGTTGTAACGGTAAGGGGTGGTCGTCCTGCGAACCGTTCTGCGACAAGCGTGCCGCGGGGGGATAAAATGCAATGAGTACCATACACAGTGGACGGGATGCCGCAGTGATTTACATATCGTCGATCGTCACCACCACCACACGTCATCCAGTTACCGTGGGCTGCTGGATCGGCCTCCCTCTCTTTCTCTTTCTCCCTCTTGTGGTACGCACCGAAAACATGATCGTAGTTCTAATTTTTCGCGAAACGATCGACCTGCCCCCAAATATTCGTTTCGTTTCGAATGCCCCCCGATCAGCTATTCATATTCATCGAGACGCAACAATAAACGAACCGAGCCCGCAGACTTTGTCGCGAATGGGAAACACAGATTCGCTTGTTTTGTGATAACTGTTACAGAAAACAGGTGAATAGACGATTTATCGTTTCTAGGTTTTAATTCTGCGAGAGATTTTGGCGGGAAACCTGGTGCTGCGGAAGGTAGGACAGTCAGGACATTGCTGTTGAGGTTAGGATCGCGTGGAGTGTCTTGATAAGTATTGACGTGCATTCTCTGTTTGAATTATGGTTCCCCGTGTTTCTGTGCACCTTTATCGAACTAGGACTTAATGCTCCGTTGGGACATAAGTAGCCAAAAGATTCGTTAACGTCTGGATACATATTTTTGTAGAACACAACGTACAGCACCGCAAAAATGTGATTTCCTTTCCGTAAGAACCTACCGCCAGTATCTTCAGTGATTAAGTAACAATATAACGAGCTGCGTGACGATTACGTATCAGGCCCGGGGGAATTGTGAAACGCACCAGTAAGTGCATTTAAGCGACGTGAACCGATAGATTTAATCTAACTAGCGGTTCCAATAACCCGTTATTTATATTCATTAGTCAGGGGAAACACTTGAGGCGGACAAATTGCTTATCGACGCAAGCCGCGCCCGCGATTCAGACCACGTGTATGCTCCAGCGACAGGTAATTCACTTTAAAATGTTATCGGCCCGGACATTTATTTCCGAGACCGTTACACACTCTCCACCCTCCTACCCCCCGCGCTACATATCTCGCCCCGCGTCCCAAATTTCACCATGTTCTTATCGCTTTCAGGCCAACGAAAACAACGTTGCATGCCCGGTCCCGCGCAGAGATTAATTGCAGCACCGAACGACCGACTGAGAGGACGAAAAATATTCGCGCCGATAAACGATAATCCCCTTATGCTCGTAAATTTCTTCGATATACCCTGACACACGACTCGAGCTCTCTGTTCCACAGACGGGGGACGGAAGAGACGTAATAATGTCAACCGTTAGTCGACATTATTACGTCGATCCCAACAGCGATATACACCGTGTTATCGAATAATTTTCCAGGGCCATTCGATCTGATTCGCTAGGACCAACGTTTTCACGATCGAGTGGCCCTTGCCGTGCTTTCTCCCTTATTAATTATGAATATAATATACATATATACGGTAAATATAGGTTGATGGAAATACTTGGCGGCGCATCAACTCGGTATCAAGCGGGAGGTACGTATTTAAAATATATGGCGAACGTAACGTGTTCGCGTTGTCATGGAGCAACACGAATATTTTAAGCTGTACATATTCGTTTTTGTTTCAATAGGCTGCTCTCCACCGAAATGTCATGACGCATGTAGGCCAGAGGCTACGTGCGCCACCCAACGGGTTCTGTGTGTCTCTTGTCCGTTCGTGACGAGTCCGACGGCGGGTAGCTGGCCGACACGAATTTACAACGGTTATTTTCTTTCGAGAACGGTCTCGAGAAGCGTGTTATCCTTTATGAATTTACGTGTGCCACGAGGCGGTGGGGGTGAAAACGAATGACCCTCGACGAACGCGCTCGCCACCACACCCCGCCCGTCTCGACCGTTCTGGAAGAAAAGGAGGACTCGTTATCGCGGACAAGAGAGCCCAGTCGCGCGCGATATGAAAATGAAGAACGAGCATGTAACGTGCGTGACGGATCGTCCCGAGGCTTCGAAATGTGCCACGCCGATTAGAAAAGAAACAATCACGGCGATTATTCACGTATAAGGGGCGAGGGACGGGGACCCGAAGGATAACGATTTACTAGCCTGGCCCCCTTGCGTACGCCCGTTTATACATCACGGTCGAGTAATTAGTCATCGGCGACACAATCACGCGAGAGAGGGAGAGAGAGAGAACACGAGAAAAAGATTTTCTTTTTAACGAGCCTCGTGCCCACTGACACACAGTCGCGTGGACGACAGATTGCGTTGTAATTAACTGTGACGCGATCCTGAAGAGAGTAATACACTATTTTGTAAATATTGCGATGTCATTTTTTTTCAACGGATATTAACGAACGAACCAACAAATTTCAGAGTCAGCAAGAACGTATTCTATGGTAACCAATTTCAACGGTAATAGCGCACAGAGAACAGGGGAGCGTGGCCAACCAATCAAACTCCTGGAGACATCGACGCCCGATACACCCTCGTGTCACTGTCACGTGACCAGTCAGACGTTCGTAATCTTGACGGAAACATTAACATTCAAGCTAAAGTAATCACGTTTTTTAGACGCTTCGATTTCGATAATATTTGAAATTCATTCAATCGAGTTGATTCATTAAGGTGTACTAACAATAACACCGATCGAGAAGAAACCGGTAAAGAAATGAATGATGTGTCGTTTCGATTATACAGAACGAAACGGTCAGATTCTCGTCCAATGATCCAATATGGCGCAGAGTCAGGTGTGATAATTGAATGTTACCCGCTGCGATTACTGTTCCACACCCTCATGGGGTGGAGGGAAGCGTCACTAGAGGGCGATAACGCGGGTGAAAAATTAATGTCGCGGAGGAGCGGAAGTGACGAGAAACCGGTGGCAAGATATAGCACCGATCAGAGGCGACTGCCAGTTGACGCAATCAATTATGCTTACGGCCGTCTCTCGCGAACGGCGTTACCGCTGCGGTCGGAAGTAACAGTTTATTACTGCCGCAAACTCCCGGCCCCGCAAGCGTGTACGTAATACACGTCCGCGAGACCGACGTTTATCGAGTATCTTCGATTTGAGGCTATTGATTCGAACAGGGCGCCGAGCGACCACGTTTACGACTTCACTTAACAACGAAACAACCGTGCAATAACGTGTGGCCACCGGATATTTCACGCTTTTGGTAATGCTCTGAGAAAAAGACACATACTAGCGATTCAGTGGATAATATTTACTTGCAGGAAACTGGATAGCGGGTAACTGTACGATACCGAATCAAAGTTTCAAACAGGCCCCCCCTCTGCACGGATTTCATCGAATCACGGAAACGCAGTAGTAGAAACGTGTGGTTTGTGAATCGTCCGTGGGGGAGAACTTTGTGTTTATTGATCCCTTGCGGGGCTGACCAACGGTCAATGAGATACGGTCTCTCCCTAGCTGGCCGCCCTACGGGCCGAGAAGCCCTGCATCGGTCTCCTTAACGGAAGTACGAACCAACCCGCTTACCCCCTCGACACTGCTCTGTGATTCATGCCTTCTCGGAGAGGCTCGGCGACGTAGCAAATCGCTGAGAAAAGCTTCGTATCGACACAAAGAACACCCAGGGACGAGACAGGAACTCGATACCTTAAATTTTAGGGCCTAAAAGATGCTGCTTCCGTTTCCTATAATGAGAAATAGGGTACATTCTCATGGATTTGATGCGTCATAGAAAGTGCGTCGTTCTCGAAAACGCTCCTCCGTTTATATACTTCCAGGTCGTTTTTAATTGCAAATTCAACGGAAGGGGAAACGTTGGGGAGTGCAAATTAACCCTACAACCCACTTTCTGCCCTTATTAATTCGGTTCCGTGGCGCGAGATCTGGATAAGTTTTTTTTTTCACCACGAGGAAAATTCAGGTCGCGACGACGCGGGAGGGGTGTCGAGACGCGAGAGTCTTTTTTTCTCTTTTTTTTTAATGACGTTATTATCGCGATCGGGAGAGTTCGACGACAAAAGGGCGAAAATATGGAGATGAGCGGAACGCACGGGACGATATAATGAGACGTCGAGGGCAGGACGCAGGATCGAAACCGTATGGGTAGGTGGCGAGGAAGAGGATCGAAGAGCAGAGGGGAAAAGGAGGGATCGTTGGTGCGCAATCGCGGCCAACCCTTTTCTCACCCCCCTTTCCCTGCACCAGTACACTTTGCTCCCCTCTTTTCCACCAAGTGAAACACGCTCCTGTCCTCCCCACCATGTCAGGCGGGCAGGATTCACGCGCGGGACCCTCGATCCTCGCTTGCCCACGTGGCGCTGGTAAACAACCCCTGGAATTACTTAACCCTTTTAACACCCTAACCCGATTTATCGGCTTCTCCCTTCGTCGAGGGGGCTGGAGAGGGAAGCATGAATTATTCTCATATAAAATAAGATATCGTGACAAGTGAAATATTGCAGTTAAACGACATTTATATTGTTAAACTTTGTAGAATGAGTTGTCGCGACAAAAACATCTGCACCAAATGGTCCGTGGTATAATTGTTTTGTCTTTAGATGGTTCAAATTCCTATTCAATTCCGGGTGTAAAACCTTAAGGGACAATTAAGAAGCATTATAAGGTGATCATAGTTTTTCTCTCTTTTAATTACAGGGTAACATGTGTGGAACGGTCAACAAGTATGAATCATAGAAGCACTGGATATCGATTACGTTCACCAGGAATATGGGTCAAGGCTAAGATTCTAAGAGGGTTTCTTCACTGGGAATATATACATATACATATATGGGTCAGGGATCCACAAGCCCGGTTCCCTGGCGGATCCTAATCCAACGATCGGCATGCAAAGTCCATAAGAACCGATAGGATCGTGCATATAAGCTTCGGGCCACTTTGCCGGATTAAAGGGTTGACCCGGGCACGAGACCACCGGCCGATCGAAATAACGGATTGTGTGTACAAGGCGAGGCGCAGAGAGCCAGAAACTATGGACGATACATGGTGTATGTAGGTGGGTACATACGTGTGCATAACGGGGCCGGCGCACCTTAAAACCCTAGAAATCAGGTTGGGGCGTGGGCCATCCTTAATGTCGAATTACGTAAGAACTAGGTGAAAACGATCCTTCCTATCGAGGTGGGGGGGCTTCATAAAAATAATGAACATCCTTGACTCGCGCGCAAAAGAGAGGAACGCGGGGTTGAAAGGGTCGAGCGTTAATTGGACCGTTCTCTGGGAGCCAAGCCTCGAGGATTGCTTGGGATATACTATCTACGAGTTCTGATTCAAGATTTTATACCCTTCAGTATCGAGGTGAGTTAAAGAAGAATTCGATAAGACTTCGATTGTCCCATATCCAAGTTATACCGATTCAGATGATTTGTTTTTAGGCACGGGATTACTCGAGAACGCCGAAGATCGCAGTCGCATCGCAAAACCACAAGGTACGAGAGTTCAAGAGAAACTATAATTGGCTATCGACTCCGTCCACTTTCGTCCGATTACACGCACGTTTCCCGATCATCGAGAATGATCCCGCGAGTCGTCGTTTCATCGTCTACTTATCGTGTACACCGTTCTAACGGTAGCCAATAAGGCTCAGCCGTTGCGTGCGTCCCGCTTAGATGGCCTGATCTGGGCCAGATACACAAAGATTGTCGGACGGCAATATACGCAGCTTTCTTATAAATCGGCCGTATCGCGACCCTCTTAAACTCGACATCGATGTGGTGTACCCCGGTGGTATGCGTGTCACGGGAATGTCCATACGCGGTTTGTAGAAGTCGCCGTTTACGTCTGGTCGAGCCTCACCACCCCCCTCTTCTGTCATGAATATTAAGCATCAGTACTACCACCCCTTTGTGCGATTTAATTATACCGAACGATACAGAAAACTGAGCAGAAAGGAGTATTTACTTTTCGCCCTACGACAAAGTCCTTGCACGCGTTTGAATTATCGCCCTCTAAATGAGATCGGTTCCTTCTCGTTCGGTCGGGGGGGTTGTTACCTGAGATTCGATCTACAAACATACACACACACACACACACACACATATACACACGCGATACTGTGTCTTGAGGGGACCTTATTTCTTCTTCGTGCAATGTATCAGATCGAACGACCCACTTTTCCCGCCGCTACGATTAAGACACCTCCCTCCCCGTTCTTATTTCCCAGTCAATTTTCTCAGGAGGGTTGCATAATGCGATTGAAAATCTATACTTTTCCCCTGGTTGCTGGCAAACGACTCGTTTTAAGTTCTGCGTGAAATGTAAGAAATTCTTCATGAACTATATATATTATACATCGTCCCCGTAAGGAATGTTGTTCGTCTCGTTTTTCTAAACGCAGTGAAACGAGCAGGCGTTCTTCAACGAAAGGGACCCATAAACAACGGTCACAGAGTAGGTAAAGATTGTGATCTGCACATGTAAAATTAGCTTCAAGGCCCCAGTATTACTTACACGATATGATAACCGTGTTACGCAAACAAAGGGGACTCACCTTAAATGTTTTGTAGCTGGACACAACGTAAGAAGCACCGTCCTCAAGTTCGTCGAGGGTGAGCTTCCGGTCCCCGTCCATGGAGAAGATGTGTCGCGCCCCTCTTGGCAGATCCATTCGAAGCGACAGCCTGTCCAGTAGGGCCTCCAGAGAACCAATGTCCCGGCCCGGCTTGAACCTAGAAATTCGTAAACTCATTAGAATATCGCCATCTTTCAGGAATCGAATCAGGACAAATCAGGACTAGACCGGAAACACGTTTCTTGCCCGAGCATCGTTCGACGAAACGGAAACGGGTCTCCATCGTGAACCGATACCTTCTCTAACACGTCGAACCACACCGAAGATCGTACATATACATATGTATAACCCAGTATGTCTCTTACGCGGTAGCAAAGGAGAGGATCTCATTCATAGCCCGAAATCAAGGACACGGGGAGGGGAGAGGGTGGAGAGACGCCACCTGCGCCCTGACAAGGTACTAGGGCCGTTGTGTTGTACGGAAAGGTGAAGAGACACGTTAAGCGACCCATAGACGAGATACGATTTGTCGTACGACCGCTCTTACAACCTAGATCGATTCAATCGTCTGAACGATAGTTCCAACCTCCGATGCTATGTAGGGGAAGATTACTGAATTTGGACTATCGCTTAGGTCGGACCATTATTGTTACCTGTCATGCGTGAGCAATTTGTGCCGTATGGTAGTAGTGATTGCACAAATTGACTTAGTACATACGCAACACATATTGTCTATCCGTACGGCGCAAATTGCTTACTCTTGTGAAACTTACAGTAGCGGTCCAACCCAGACGATGGTCCAAATTCAGCACCTTCCCCTTTGACAATTCGTGTATTGTCTATGGGAGCCTTTACACCAAGAGAAACAACGGGGGTTGGGGGGCGGGGGGCGGAGAGGTCCGAGAACGCTCACCTGAACTCGATCCCGGGAAAATATGGGTCGCCATTCTTGTAGAAAGTGACACGTCTGGCCCTCCAGTAGCCGAGGTTGTTGTATCTCGCGGACGCCGGCTCGTGTCGGCTCTTAGGCCTGTGCTCCGGCTGCTCCGGAGGCGGCATGCGGGGACTGGAGGGTCTGCTCTGCCTCCAGAAGCCGGCCATGCCGCCTCCACCCCCACCCTCGTTCGCGAGAAGACCACCGCCGCCGCCACCGACCGCCTCCTGCGCCGCTCCACCCTCCACTTCCACTCCATCCTCCTCGTCCTCCACCTCCTCGTCGTCGTCGTCCTCCTCCTCCTCCTCGGCCTCCTCCTCCTCCTCCTCCTGTTCCTCGTCGCTACGAGCGCCTCCACCAGGCATCGTCATCGACGTCGTGGTGCTCGTCGTGGTATTATTCACCGCCCTGGTCGACGCCGCGACGCCGCTAGGTGTAGCTACTGTTGTCGCCGCGACGATAGATTCTTTTGGAGAGCTTCCGTTTTGTGGCGCCTGCTGTTCCCCTTTGTTCATTACTGGGGGGGGGGGGGGGGGGAGGTTGCTTCCGCTTGACACAGGTTCAAGGAAAAGCGGGATCGCATGTACAAAACGGGTGAATCATGAAAACAGAATTCTCTATGAAGTATATGTGTATGTTAATAAGTCTTATAAGTATCTACCGAAATCTAAAGGCTACTATCTCTACTTCCACCGAAATAATGTTATCGGACTCAGGGATCCAAAGCCCAAATTTAGTTTCATAAATTCCAGATTATGCCTTGCGCAGGGAGTGGCAAAGGGGACGAAGGAGTCACGTAAGGAGCCTAGATCATAAACGGACCCCCATGCCACGAGCTTAAATTTCTCCCTCCCCCAGGATCTAGGCATCGAGAGTAGGAACGATATAATGTACTCGGATATATCAAGCAAATTAAACGAAACTTGAACCATCATTTCTAAAAAGGATCAGGGACAGAAGGTAATTATCACGCGCCCTCGGGGCTTTTAGAACATCTGGTAATCAGGGTTGGTTGATCTGGTTTACTCCGTACACAGTGTTTCTATAACCGATGATCGCGATCTCTCGCTACTACGGGGGGCTAATTAGCTCTGGCTCACCTGGCTCCGAGGTAGTGGTCGCAACCGCTCCACCACCTTCAGCCCCGCCCGCCACGCTTCCGTCGCCCGCTACCTCCTCCTCGTACTGCCCCAGCCTGGAGCCGGCACGCGAACACGAGGACTGATTTTCAGCAGCGATCATCGGCGCAAGGCCGCCGCCTTTCACTACCTCGTCCCCTCTGACCGTACCCCGTCGGACGATCCCCTCGATGTCCTGCGATCCGAGAGACGATCCTGGAAAAGGAACAGCACAGGGGGAAGGATTAGTAGCGCCTGTCGTGCATCGAAGTCACCGAAATGCGGGTTTCTTTTGCACGGTGACGGACGAGATAAATTGCACCTGCCTCCCCCCTCCCAATGGCATCGTAGATTCTATTTATCACGAAATATATGTACCGGTAATCATAAAAGGGGCCTTAAGCTGCGTTTACACTATATAACATAACAAGTTCTGTAGCCAAGTTATAAAACTTGTTAAAAGAACAGAAAGGAAAATGTTATATTACATTTTTCGTGTTATATAGCAACTTACATGATATCCGTCAAGTGTGACGCCATTATTAATAATAGGAACTGTTATACAAGCTTGTTACGGACTTATCCAAAAGATATAATTCTGTAACAAGTTATGAAAAACATGTTGTTTAACAAAGCTATATAACAATTTGTTACATAACACTCTTTTGTTATATAGTGTAGACGCAGCTAAAGTGAATTTAAATATTCTGCAAAAATGCTTTCGTAATATTGTAACGTAAATCGATGTAACACCGTATAAGTGATACGTTCTGTTTTTTTTTTTCGTTTTTTGACTTGGACCACTTTTATAATCACAGACACGAACGTTCCCCCGTGAGTCACGATTTAAACAATTTTCGCGTACATTGCGATATAGTTCTGCACCGATATCCAATTAATTAATTTCCGATTAAACGTAATCTCGCCCAGGAAGATGTTGCCCCTGCGTACCTCGATGGTGGACTGATCGTAGAAGAAGCTTCCGTCGTCCTCGAGGGCCTCGCGTTCTTTCCCCCGTGAAATCGCCTGTCAAAATTTGATGGATTGCCCGGAATTTTTCCGCCTCGGAAGATTCAAGGTTTCGCCGTTTTTTGCACGTGTACCAGTCGTAATATGCGCAACGGTGGACGATACAAAAAAAACAGGGAGAAGGCCCACCTACACGCCGTGTCCCACGTGTCGCGTGATTGCCGGGTATTCCCGATCGATCGGTTGGTCTCTGCCACACGCTTACGATGCACTTTTATTTTATAGCTGCAGTTCACTGCAGATCAATCGATGGGCTTCCTTCATCTTGTCGGACCATTGAAAGAGACAGAGCCCTGGATTTTTTCCAAGAATTACACAACACGTATCGCGCGTTTGTACTTTCCTTAGGTGAGTACTGGAAGCGTTTACCATATAATTCACAATGTATATATTACCGAAGTAATTGTAGGAAAAAAAGCCTCTTCCCGTTTACTCGACAAAACGATTTCGACACAGTGTCGAACGGTTCGTTACGAAGTGTCGTCACTCGATTCGAGGAGGCCGAGGTCACGAATACTTGCTGAACTCTACAGCCAATGGTTTGAAACTCCACTTCTTCGGTTAATTACGAGTATTCAACCGTAATACCTCTTTAAGTCGACAGTATTATTAATAAATCATCCGATGTTCGTAGGAGTCACTTGCTGCGAGGAGATCCATGATGCAAGACTTCCAAGGTCCCTTGGTTCATCGTTCTTCCAAGGCAGTTTCTTCGGACTTCGATACACCGTACAGTTGTAGTGTCATTTCTTATATTCAAGTTTTACACGTTCACTCGAAACGGAAATATCGTCGTCGCACTTAAAAATGATGTTCTCATTCGTTTCGAGGAATTGCACGAAGACCACGGCGGTGATCGTTGAACCGTATTCGACAAGACAACGGAACGGTTAGAGCAGGAAGGGTAACGCGACGGTAGATCGTCCAGTGACACCGAGGGTTCATTCGGGACGCGAGATAACACCGCCCGGTATACATATTCATGCGTCCTTCGACGATGGCGTCCCGACGTCGAGTGTGTCGGTTCGGAGGGACAGCAACCAACCACGCTACCACAGGCGCCGTCGTCGTCGTCGTGGTCGTCGTCGTGGTCGCCGACGTGGTCGTCGTAGTAGCTGTTTCTCCTGCCCGGCGACGTTTGCCGGCATCGACGCCCCGTGTCAGTGAACCGAGAACGCCGCCGGCGAAACGAGCCACCGAACTTGTTGCACCCGGCCGGGGGCACCCTGCGCGCAAGCCTCGTCTTCCGCCTCGAATCGCCAATCGCGTCTTTCGATCTCAATTGTACGTTAAACATCTACCGTCGTACATGAAAATGTTGATGTTTTTTCTTTATGTTTTTTCTACATAGATTAGATTTCACACGACGGGGCACAAGGGTCGTCCGGTGTACAAAAATTAGAGGCTTCTTTGTTCACAAAATGACAATATTACAAAGGGATCATTCGACGGTGCCATCTGACCACTGAACAGGCGGAATACTTTTATATATGCAGAACGTTCGGCCACAGTGGTGTCAAGAATGTACACTTCATGGACTGATTCTACGTGTCGGCATTTACATTAACGACGTCTGAAAAATACACATTTGCATCGTAGCCAAAAAAGTGATGTGTAACACCTTGGACTGTCCTCTTGCGACACATGATGATTCTTGTCGCACCTGAATGGTCATCACCTACCCTTCGTTTAATAGTTACTCACTCGTTGAATGAGGTATAAGTTTTACGACGCAATGGGTAGAAACGAGGAAGAAAAATCTATAATAAAACGGATTCTAAATGATGCAACACGACCGTTTGTCTAAGGACTTTAAGCGACCGCTTCAATTGCAATTTTCTTTTTTTTACAGGGCAAGGGAGTAGCGACAGCGGCGGGCGTTACCGTTTATCGCCTGTTTTATTCGACCTTCGCGACCGGCTTTTCTATCTAGTATTCATATCGTGCATTCTGCAATTCTTAAGCTTCCATGCAGCTAATCATCCTAGCTCCCCTCTCGAGATAAGGAGTTTCTTGCTCGAAGAAATTCAACCGCGGCGACCGAACGTTGTGTAAAAGAACAGAACAAAGAACTGGAACACGAATGGCTTGAAACATACAACGAAAAAATTATGGTACTGCCGCTGTACAAACGAATTATACACATAATTACACGTGTGTTCTATTTTTGAAATTTCGACCGCAACCACCTGAACATTCGCTTACATTCAGAACAGGTACCGTTTCCTATTTTTTCTCTTTCTTCTTTTTTTACGGTTACGGGTATTAATTATCGGGAGATCAATTGTCACGTGTTGTAAGTCCCGAGGAGAATCAGAATTGACGTGTGTTTCACGGCTGGAAAGCGTTTCAGACCGGGCTTATAATTGACCGGCGTCGGCGTCGTGGCGTTTTAAATTTATGAACAGACTTCGCCTCGCCCTATGCAAATGCGCCACGCTTGTACACTCGAAATGTTTAAATACGAAACGCTTCGCAGAAATGGCAATTTTCTGCACGCAAAATTATTCCCCCCTCTTTTTTACCTGTAGAAACTTTTCTGGCCGCTTTTTTTTTCTTCTTCGCCGCGACGCTCTGGAATCCACTGCTTGAAATCATAGTTAATCAATTGTTCGACATTACAACCAATTCGTGTTCTCCAAAAATTTCATCGTTCGCATAGTTCGATTGTTGAGTCTCTTCGTGGAACCTTGTGTGGATTATCAATGAAACCGTGTATATTTTTTTCATTCGTTTTTAGAACCACGAACAAAGGGGGATCGAGCTGAATGGATTAGAAAATGCTGAAGAAACCGAATACCTGGGTATCTAGACTCGGAACAACACCAAGGGAAAGTTTAGGATTCAGTGTTCGCCAAATCCTGCTGATTCACGCTTACCGTGATATACGAGCCGCTCGTGGGCCGCTCGATTACTTAAGTGGTCGAGGAACGAATCTGGTCAGCCGGCTGCCACGGCGAGAAACACGCACGCTAACCCTACCGAAGTTATCGACTGTTTGCCCCCCCTGTGCCGAGGAAATATTATATAAAGATGACCAAACGTGAATATATATGTAATAGAAATCACAAACGTAATCCTGTCCTCCGCGAAAAAAAAGAAAGAATCGTTCCTAAATAATTGAATTTTTCAGTTACTCATCAACTACAGGGCACGTTAAAATATACCGGCGATACTTTTCCGGAGAGGATGGAAATTTCAAGGAGAATACACGTTGGATACACTCTTGCGCAGGCACTGGAGCCGAAGCTATGACGGTAAAATTTAGAATGGAGAAGGCTCTCGGTACACTGCCACTTCCGAGAAAGTGCATCCTCACGAGCAAACTCGGCTTCCGCTAGGGAAAATAATGACGTAATACAAGGGCCTCCTACCACTTGGTACATTTATTTCAAGTACTAAAATAAAGGTTAAATCGAATATTAATTTGATATAAATTTCAGTAATTCCCGGTACCAAATAGTAGGAAGTTCTTCTCCTACTCCACTCTTTCTCCTAACGGAAGGCGAGTTTGCTCGTGGGGTTACTTTTCTGCAACTCCGGCCGTGGCAATGTATCAAGGATTCACTGTTTTTGAACCTTCTACACGCCATTTGGCGGCCCTCTGTTACTTTGAATTAACGAACAGCGAAGTTTCTACGCGAATGTAATTCTTCCCAAACGGAAGAAAAAGCCAACACGTAAATCAACGTTGTCGCGCTCGGAATCACCGTGAACCGAGCGCGAAGTGACCAAGGAGGTCAACGTGTTCCTTGTCACGGAAGCACCGATACCTGAGTTAAAGGGACGGCGGAGCAATCAAGGGAATAAAGGGGAGGGGGGCGAACTTTCTTCCTCGTGTTGGCGGGAGAGAGAACCAGGCACGAACGTGTGGGGCCGGTCATTTCTGACAGACTCCACGTGATACCGTGGACTTTCCCCCCTTCGCGAGAAAACGCGGCGGTGGCAAACACCACCCCCAACGACTATCGACTTTGCAATAAAAGCTGGAAGGGGCCGTTGCCCGAAAGCCCGTTCTTGAACGCTCTTTTTCTTTTACAGCTTGAGAAAGCGTCGTGGCCCAGGGGTGAAGATAAAAAGTCCCGATGAGATCCGATATTTCCCCCTTCGTACACCGCCTAGCCATGTCACGAAGCTGTACTTGAAATTTTTTAGCTTAATCGACGCTCAATATTGGGCGAACACGTTACCGTGCTCTCCACTATACGTATTTTTGTTACCGATCCTCGTTTTCCGTTCAACGATATCTATTTCTTTTAGGGCTCCTGTATATACGTAGAACCATTTACCTTTGTTGAAGGGTCCTGTAACAACTCAGAAAAGGTACTATCAAAGGGGCGAGCCCCATTTACCACTGGTCTACCGACTACACTATTACTAACAATGCAGTACTGAATTACCCAATTATTCCAATGGGTAAAAATCATGAATTTGACATTTTAGCCTAGAAGTATGTATACTGATATTTCACTGGAATCATCGTGTGTCCCTAGAAGAACATCATACTGGTGGTTCTGGATGTTTATCATATTTATGCAAATACTCGTGTTTCTGGGAGATCGTATTATGAAGGGCTAAGATTGCTTTGCTATCACGATCCCATTATGGGGGAGGGGGGAAAGCAAGCACCTCTGCCTCTATAATTATCATTGCCTGGTTATCACTGAACATTACAACGATCCATAAGAGCAGGTTATCAGCTGTGATCTGAGCCTAGCCGTCGCTTTATCATCGGATATCAAAGACCTTGCACGTCGCCACGACAGAGCGTAGAAGCAACGATACCGAATGCATTTTGTTGTACGATACCGCGATAAGCTTGTATACGTGGCAAAGGAATATTTTTCACCGTGTATCGAGGAAACATCATGTACATCATAAGAATTATCAGAATACTTTCAAAGATCGCTACCGTAAAGTTTATAAGTCTCAATGATATTTGCTGCTTGGTTTTTTCGCCCCAAACGAGATTTTTCCGTGCAGTCAACCATGAAGAAACAAAAAAAGAAAAGAAAATAACACCAAATTAAGCGCGATAACGAATACATTGTAAACGCTATTTCTTAAACGATTCATTAGGGTGCAATCCTTCTTCATAAAACATCCTTATCGTCTCGTCAAGTGTTATAAGTCAAAATTTATGGGACGTGTATCGTGAAAAGCAACGTCGGCTAAAATAATTGTTACAGATACGCTTATGAAACTACTTTTGTTTAAATTTCTTTTGTCCATTTCAGGTCCGAAGGACACACAACCCTCCTGAGATCTTCGGTGCCGTGCGTGCCCAGGATTTCGTGTCGTGGTCAAAACGTTGAAGTTGCGCGACACCGCCGATAAAAGGTGCCGATGTTATCCGAAATATATGTAGGTAAAAATAGCCGGGAAAGTATCGTTCTAGCGAATGGCAAGAAAAAGGGGGAAAGAAAGGGCAGAGCCGAACGCTTAATGACGGGTTCGGAGTAAGTCCCGCGCGAATGTATATTCATTACTTCTCCTAACTCAATATAAAAGATCTTAACATTTTATATAGCAACAGCGAATAGCATTCTTGTCCAAGGGATCTTGATATATCTTTTTACTTTTTCTTCGTCTTTTGCACTTTGATCTGCTTCCGTTTCACTTGAATTTCACCTTTGGATTGTTTTTTGTCTTTGGATTTTAATTTCTTTTTGATTTTCTTCGCCGGTGGCGCATCCTCCATTATTTCATCATCTTCATTCTTTTCTTCACCATTTTCCTTGTTTTTTTCATCGTCTTCATTGTCTTTGTCACGATTATTTATTTCATCGATGATCATAACTGATTCGGAAGAAACGTCCAGAATACTCTCTGCCACGGAGGTCTCGCGAGTGGCGTTCATCTTCTTCCTATTCGGACGTTTCTTACGTTTCCGGGATAAACCTGTCTTATCTGCATTCGATATGTCATTACTGCCCGACGGTTCTTTATTTGCTTTGCTTCCCTTGCGTTTATACTCTGGCAAGGGCACGTTCAAATCCCTCTCGAACACCGCAACGAAAAAGCCATTGCACAAATCCACTTCGGGATTAGCATAAAGGCAGTTATCGAGGCAGTTATAATCTTTCGAACTGTAATTCTTCCAATCGTCCTTGAAGATATGTTTAATGGATGCCAAATGATATGCACCTTGAACGTCACCGAGAAGTTCGTCTACAACTTGCTCGTTTTCTTCCGGATTGGTGGAACAGGTACTGTAAACAACTCTCTTTACATTTGGGAAATTCAGAAGCGCGTGCCGCAAGAGAAACACTTGAAATGATTGCAACTGTTTCAAACGCTGTGGCGTGCATTGCTCCGCTCCGTGCACTAACTGTCTGTCCAACATGCCTGCAATACAAATATTCATGTTAATTTTACTTTGAATCATTCGAATGTTTGAATACAGGAATACTATTCTACCTGAACCAGAACAGGTCGGATCAACTAGAATATACTCCACATTAGAATAATCTTTCCCCTCCAGTGTTAATGCATCCTCGTTAAGAGTATTTACACAAGAGGCACTTGTAAGTTTGATTTGTTCACATAAAGTTGTGTATCTTCTTTTGTCAATCTCCACTGCATAAATTTTTCTGCAAGTATAAAACGAACTTGAAACAGTTGCTTATAAATAAAGGATGTACGTATATAGATAACAGTTAAAGAAAGATCATACCCATGGTTCTTCATCAGAGCAGCTATATGCGATGACTTCATTCCAGGAGCTGCACACATGTCCAAAACTACAGAACCAGGTTTTGGATTTAGTAATTGGGCTGGAAGACAACTGGCCTACAAAAGGGAAATGAAAAAAATGAACAAACGCTGTACAGACCACAATAAGTCGTTTGTTTGTAGCAATGGCGAATGTTACCTTATCTTGTAAAATGATTTCTCCATTCTGATACCCAGAATGGTCGTGGAAAGTCGTGTTAGGTGGAAAAACGAGTAATTCTGGGACATGGAAGTCCTGAATAAATTTTGGTTTTGTTAAATTTTTTACAGCAGTGAGATGTGCCGTGTAATTCAGGCATTTCGGTAGAAGTAACCATCCCTCTTCTTTGAAATAAGATAACGCCTTATTCAGTGGCAACAATAAAGTGTTGACACGAACGTATCTCGGTTTTCGTACTGAAAAAAAAATAGATAATGGATGTAAAGTAAAAGTCACTGCTCTCTGACTAAGTTATTTATTGTTATATACATATTGAATTATATTATATACTGGCCTTATCTTAATCACAACATAATAGAATATAGTAAAAAAATATATAAATATACAAACTACATTTAACTCTACGATTACATATATGAATATGTTAGTAACATATTGTAAATACTGTAATATAATATTATCTGCATTGTAAGTACAATATAATAATTGTATGTTACATTCATGATTTCTGTTCAATTAACTTTTTTATTAAGACTTTCTTTAGTAGGCTGATCCACAATATCTTCAATTTCTAATGTATTATCAGGTTCATGAAGAGCCTGATAAACATAACAAGCTATTATCAAATTAACTGTGATCACAGCTGCAAATACAGAAATGCAATTTGTTACAAATCTATCTACATGAAACTCAGCCTTTATAATATGTTGTACACCAAAAAATGCAGCAAATGGTAATGTAAACATTGCAATGCTATATAGGAACAAAGTTCCCAACACAGTTACAAGACTCATAATTGGGGTTTCTTTATTCTGTTCGTAAAGGGCCTGTTTCTCATGTGACTTTTGCCGATCTTTGTGCACATAAGACAAAAACTTTCTAATTCTAGATTGCCTGCTAGTGAGTATTCGGTTGTTGCGGATGATTAAAACCATCAATCCGGATACACAATATCCCTTATACAAGGAAACAATTTAATATATCTCAAATACTTGTCCCAACCTGGCTATTAATTTCCTTGCACAGGAATCACCCATTTCTGTAAAGATAACACGCATTTATTGGTAAATGAATACAATAATTTGTTTACCTGCTTTGGTAAGTGGCAAATGTGCTTCTACAACACCACAGTGGTTCAATTCTTCTTTCAATTGTTTTTCATAATTAAGAACAGTCTGAGCGGGTTTGCAAACACTATTCAGGGTTTTCTTTCCCCAGAGAAGTTCGGTTATAAGGATTTTTGCCAACCATGGATCCAAACGGGTTTCTTTCATTAGTATACCAGTTTTGTTCATAAGATGAACCAATTGCGTTTCTTTTTGCAATGCATTAAGGCATAGAGAATATATTGCAGACACATTCTACATTATCAGATAAAAATGCAGAAAAAATTACAATTAACATTACGATAAGATAAATTGAAAATTATTTGAAAAAAAACATCTTTGAAAACCACGTGATTAAAGTGTAGTCGGATCACCCATAAAAAAAAAACTAAGGATGTCAAATTATTTAAACTATTTTCAAATCGTTATATTATATATTTATGGTATTGTTCGCTGATTTTATTTTTAATCCGTATAGTATAACTTACAGGATGCCTCTGTTCATAAATCAACGACTTGAGACTGCCACCTTTCTCACGAACGTCTCGAATGATTTTGGATGCAGATTTGTAAAGTCTGGGGACTTTGACTGAATGTTCGAACCCGTTAGGCATGTTATTGCATCAGAGACGAATACTTATGAATATTAAAACTAATTATAATCACAGAGTATCGTATTAATCGGTTGGATCCTACGCGGGTGTGCGCCTCGTGTAAACAGCAGTAAATGGCAGTAAACAGGCTAAGCTACAGCACTAATTCACATTTCCGCTATGTACGGTAAAGTATTTTACCGCTAGAGGGCTATCCTTACGTAGTGATTTTCAATTGATTATCAGTAATGCAAATATTATCTGCGTATGTATTCCATCTAGAAATTATTTCTATCACAAATATTTAAGTATAATTTAAGGTCTGATAACAATTACTGGAGCATAGGAGATTACCTCTATATATGTACAGATATTATTTTAACATCTATATATAACATATAAATAGGTGTTTTAAACGTTTTTACCCTTGAAGATTCACCAAGTAATGTCAAATACTTGCAATTAAATAAGATGTAAAGCTGAAGGACAAACACGGGGCATAATGGATAAATAAAAAGAAATAACCATAAATATAATTTCAAGGAACACTACTAGTTTTTTTAGTTTAAGAATTCTAATTAATTTAAATTACCATTTGCAATGAAATATATTTCAATGTATATTAAAAAAGTGTGCAAAAACTTGGTGTTCCGAATAAGTAGTTTCCAGTAGTTTCGAAGATTTTTTTGTGCAATGATGATACTTGAAAATTAGCCTCAGCTCACGAGAGTCACGTGTTTGCTACTTCTTCCAATCAGTTCACACATGAACTTATTTTAGTGTATTTCGATCTAATTGTTAGTTCGTTAGATGTTTTATAATCACGAAATGTTATGCGTTGTTTTATCTACGATTCAATCCTTATTCAATTAGAAATACGATGATAGAAAAACAGTGACTATTTGGTAAGAACATAAGCTTACAAACTAGACAGAAATCTCGCGTTTTCATAAGGTTAGATTTCGGCATACAGTCCAAAGTATATTTTTAATTTTTTTGCTACGCAAATATTTTTCTTGCGTATGGATATTCATAGAGTAAACAGATATTATCTGTTACTTGATCAATCTGTGAGTCAATGTGCGTCTTCATTGCAAATGGGAGATACGGAGTCGCAAAATATTCTGTTGCAATCGCGTTATACAAAATGTACACATCAATTTGTCAGAATTTATAAATATCACAATCTGCATAAATGACATAACTTCGGTCGGCAAAAAAGTAGAATTGAAAATGCAATTTTTACGCAATCATATTCAATATTGACTACTCTAAACTTCTTTCTCATGCATATTTCGAACAATTACAATATTTCAATTATAATTGTAGTTTAAAATTGGAAGTATTACAGATGTTTTCTGTACTGACATTCCAATAAATTGTTTTAGAAGATTTGGAATAAAAGAAGACATTCAAAGTTAAACTAACTTGTGTTACAACAAAGGACACTTCAATGACTAAAGATAAAAAGGTTTCATTATATTGTTATAAACATTACATAGTGCTTACTACATGTGACAGATCTTTTTATACTTAATCATATGTGTATATGTATATGTGGCACACATGTAGAGGAATCCAGAATATATATCAATTTTTATCTTGTTTGAAATTTAGGCATTTTATAAGTCAAATGTATATTAGTTTAGTAGCTTGATTTATTATATACATATTGAATGATTATTGACCCATTAAGATTTTCTTCTATTGTTTAAATTTTGATTTTCTTTTGTTTAATTTTTAGTTTAACTAGATGTATAAAGCCATTTAAAATGTTACACTGTTGCTTAGTATGTGTATGTTCCTGTACACATATATGTTTGCTACGTATTTACTTGTACATAAAATAAATCTTACATTGAACCTTGTAGATCGATATTGTTATTAGAAAGTGTTTAACTGTTGCTTTTCTTATGATTTCAGTTGATCCTGCATGCTGTGCACTGCATCAACGTCCTGCCTAATATATTGCACCACATTTTTTCTTACTTTGCTAAACACATTGTGTACACAATAAACATATAAAGAACTATGGCTGCCTACATCAATCGTACAATGTCCATGATTGGAGGAGACAGCCACATGAGATCTACAGATATAAGAACTGATAATTCTCCCCTTCAGATTTTTGTTAAGGCCAAGAAAAAGATTAATGACATATTCGTGGAAATAGAAGACTATGTGCAGGATACTGTGGGATTTATGAAATGTAAATACTATTCTGTGATATATCTACTGATAGTAGCTGAAAAAATGATTATCTTGTAAGTGTAGGATAATTACTTTAAATTTATTTTTGTAGCACTGCAAGGTGAGGGCAACATTGTCACACTAGAAGAAGCTCACAGAATTGCAAGTTATGTTGAAAAAGTTCATGGAATTAGAGATGTACTTCAGCGGGATCACATGAAAGTTGCCTTTTTTGGAAGGTATCAGATTCTAATGACATTGAGCTATAAGTATAATGACTTTTGTGCTAAATATTATGTATGTTGCAGAACTAGCAATGGAAAGAGTACAGTTATCAATGCAATGTTGCGCGATAAGATTTTGCCTAGCGGTATAGGACACACAACAAACTGTTTCTTACAAGTGGAAGGTTCAGACAATGGAGAATCTTACCTCATTACAGAAGGGTCCACTGAAAAACAACCAGTTCAGTCAGTAGGTCAATTGGGTCATGCTCTTTGCAAAGAGAAACTTTGCGAGAGCCATTTGGTTAGGATATTTTGGCCAAAAGAAAAATGTTTACTATTACGAGACGATGTAGTATTTGTTGACAGTCCTGGAGTTGATGTGACACCAAATCTAGATGAATGGATTGATAAACATTGTTTGGATGCAGATGTTTTTGTTCTGGTAGCCAATGCTGAATCTACTTTAATGGTTACTGTAAGTGGTTTGATCTTTAAGTTAAATGAATACATATGTAAGCTGCAATATCTAATGAATATTGTAATTGCAGGAAAAAAACTTTTTCCACAAAGTATCTACAAAATTATCTAAACCCAATATCTTTATTCTGAATAACAGATGGGATGCATCTGCTTCAGAACCAGAATTTTTTGAGCAGGTATGCATACATAAGGTTCAAGCTCATAATGTATTGAACTGATTGAAGAACTACGTTTGGAAAAAATATCTCAAAGATAAAATAAATTTCATATAAAATATAATCCATTAAAGCTGGTACTACATATTAACGTTATTAGTCTGAGATTTTTTTTACATATAACTTATTTACTATTTATAAAGACACATTTAAATATAGACATACTGATACATTAGCTGTATGCAGTGGCAGCTTTACTCAAATAATTCACATAATACCCCATTTATCCCTTAGCTGGTCAAAGAGCAAAAAGAGGTAAGATACTTTGCTTGACTTAATTAATTATAAGAATTACGAATTTCTTTCTCCTATTATTTGGACCTTTTCTGACTATAAAGAAAATTAATGAAGCACTATGCAATGTACATTGTACACCAACTTTGTCGCATGAAGAACAATTAAAAATCTCACAATATGCTTTTTTGCTTTTTAAACTGTGTGTTTTACATGCTGATATGTAACTTGTATTTATTTAGTGTTCATGTCTGTGTAGGTAAGGGCACAACATCAAGAACGAGCTGTTGACTTTCTATCAAAAGAGTTGAAAGTGTACACCCCTAAGGATGCTGAAGAACGTGTTTTCTTCATTTCTGCGAAAGAAACGCTTCAAGCTCGTATGCAGGAACAGCGTGGTCAACCTGCTCACAGTAAGAATTCAAAATTTGTTTTAAGTATTATTGGAAACTATTCATCGTTAATATGTGTAAAACCATATTGCAGACGGTGCATTAGCAGAAGGATTCCAAAATCGATACTTCGAGTTTCAAGATTTCGAACGCAAATTTGAGGAGTGTATTTCAAAGTCTGCCGTGAAGACTAAATTCGAACAACATTGTCAACGCGGGAAACATATTGCCACGTAAATATTTTGTTAATCTCTGAACTACCCTTTAAATATTTAGTGTTCGATCCACTGAAGAGAATTTTATTCAGGGAAATTCGACAAACGCTAGACGACATATTAAACAGAACACAGGCGAATAAGAGCGAACAACTGCACGTTAAAAGGGGAGTTCACGACAAATTAAATTTCACGGAACAACAGTTGATGCTATTGACTCAGGAAATGAAGGACAAAATTCATCACATGGTGGAAGATGTAGAGCAAAGAGTGTCTAAAGCGCTGAGCGAAGAGATTCATAGATTAAACGTACTTGTTGACGAATTCAGTGTTCCATTTCATACCGAATCTTTAGTTCTAAATGTATATAAGCGAGAACTTCATACACATGTGGAAAATGGCTTAGGTAATGTACAAATACATTACGCAGCTAACTTACTCGTTACGAATTCTAACACTGTAATTGTACAGGTTCTAACTTAAGAGCAAGACTCAGTACTGCATTAGCACTGAACATCGAAAACTCGCAAAGAGAAATGACAGAACGAATGGCAACTTTATTGCCGGATTCCAAACGGCAAGTGTCGATGAACATTTTACCAAGAAGGGAGCCATTCGAAATTTTGTACAGATTAAATTGTGATAATTTGTGCGCAGACTTCCACGAAGATCTAGAGTTTCGATTTTCTTGGGGACTTACAGCTATAATTAATAGATTTGCAGGGAAAAAGTGTCACAGATTAGCTATTGCGAATTATCCGCAAGATGTAAGTAAATTTATCATGTGATACATGCTGCCCGAGTGTACACTTGCAAAATGGTGGTAACTATTCCACATATATATTTACGTTTTTGATAGATACCACCCGCAATCATGTCTCCCGCAGAAAGCATAGACTCTGTGAAGTTTATATCCGGTACTCCAAACTTTCCAGCGAGGTCTGATGATTGGTCATTAGCTACGAAAATTGCAATAGCGTCTATAACGTCTCAGGGTACCATGGGTGGTCTCATAGTTGGTGGTTTCGTAAGTACATTCGTTTCTTTGCATATTTCTCAAAGCATTAAATAGTTTCGTTCTATGGAGTTCTTTTGTTATAGATGTTGAAAACTATTGGTTGGAGACTCATAGCTGTAACTGGTGCTATATATGGTGCTTTGTACTTTTACGAGAGATTAACATGGACTAACAAAGCGAAGGAACGCGAATTCAAACGTCAATACGTATCTCACGCTACGAAGAAATTAAAGTTAATTGTGGATCTAACATCTGCGAATTGTAGCCATCAAGTGCAACAGTAAGTTCCGGTTTTTGCATATCTAGTTTGTCTTTAACAGAATCTGATTGATAGAAAATATTACTTCATTCTAGGGAGCTCTCCAGCACTTTTGCACGTCTGTGTCATTTAGTAGACGAAACGACGTCCGAAATGGACGTCGAACTAAAGAACATCGCAAGTATGATACGAATACTCGAGGAAGCAACCAGTAGCGCTAAAGTATTACGAAACAAAGCTAACTATTTAACGAACGAACTCGAACTATTCGATGCAGCATATTTAAAATCGATAAATTAAACATTAGGTCGTTATTAGGAAGTGATATGAATCATAAAATATCGATGTAGACAGCATCGTTAACTGTTTTGGGAAACATGTCATCGTATGATTCAATCATTAAATCAGCCGATAATATTACATACCAATAATGAAGTATAGAAGGAATGTTTGTACAACAAAAATACAGAAACTCTAGTCTTAGTGCAGGCAACCAGAAATTTGTGAAAATTCGTCGTTCGAGCTTTTAATGAAACTTATATACCGGTAATTTCTTTCTTTTTTCTTTTTAGAAGTAAGAATTAACACGCAAAGCCTTACATGCATAGTTTGCTCACGAATTTTTGAATCAGTTTTTTTTGTTTTTAAAGATTTCTTTCGAAACGGATCATGACGACAATTTTTTCCGAATAAAACTGCGATCTTTTTAACAGAAGCATCGCGTCAGAAGTGCATAAACAATTGATTTCTGTCCAAATCTATTAACAGAGACGAATGAATTTTATTTATGTAGTGAATGAAATAATTCAACTATTAGATTTATTAGATTATATTTATAAACAGAGCTTATGTTACTATATTAATAAACGGTTGTTTGTTTAATAAGAATCAGTTTTGTGAATGTTTGTTCCAATGCGCGTGATCTGTGTAAATTAGACAAATATCTATACGAGTGAACCATATTCGGTCTCAAGTATTACGATGGACGCATACTATCATGAAAGATGCGAGTATCCATGAAATTAGCTCGAGCATGTAACTACACGCAATTGAAACATTACAGTAATGCAATCCGGCTGCTTAACACAGTGAGTTCATTTATTATGTCAATCGAATACTCAACAATTCAACATACGTTTATGATTTTTATTTTAATCAGAAAACACGTTCTAACCTAAAAACTCCTACGCAAGCTGACGCAATCGGGCCACCGGATCCGGTTTCGAACCTAAGACCGATAATATTCGCGAGACCACAGAATGAGACGGATCTTGAGAAAAAATACAGAGAGGCCAGGGAGGATACTCAAATTTGGAACCAAAATTTTTGGACAAGTCACAATGCCAGCTTTATAGAAGTATGTCTCAAATTTTACACGATATTGTTACAAAAAACGAAATATTAAAATTTTGCATCTTAGAATATCGAATACCATTTTAGGAACGTAAACGATTCCAAAATAAGTTGAAGGCTCAAGGAAAAGACACTATTACTGCAGATGATATGTCAGTATTTTATAAACAATTTTTGGACAAAAATTGGAAATCCCATTTGAATTATAACATTAGTTGGTATAAGAGAAATGTTAAACTACTGTGTCTCGAAATTTGGGTAAGAGTATCCAAACTGAAGTTCAAATAGTTTATTCAATCTGTGTTCAATGAGAGACCGCATTAAAGTATTCAGACAAAATTGTCATTAAGGAAATGTTGTGACACAGTTCGTGTATTTACATTGTAAATCTGTATCTAATATAATAATATGTTCTCTGTAAACTGTCCATAGTGGAATATACGTATTATAATATTACTATATATGTTATTATATATTTGTTGAGAGTATTCCATTGAGTTCAAATTTTTCAATTTTATACTATAACATGTTTCATAAACTTGAACATTCACTACAATTGAATTTCATCATATTGACATCACATAACATAGTTGTTTACCTTCTGAATGGATCTTGAACTATTTTGATACATCTGAATTTTTAAAGATCCTATCTCGTGCTCTTTTCTTTCAATAATTAGTTGCATGTACCTTTGCTGTTCCTTTTGATGGGTGAGCTGGTTTTGATATTCTTTCACAGACTGATTTAATTTTTGATAAGCAAATTTTGCAATTGCCAGTGCTCTTTGTTTTTCCTTCTTTAAATAATCTATCTCGGATCTTAGAGACTTACATTTCTCGCATTCTGGTGGGTGTACCTTATTCAGTCTGGTATTAGCCTTATCTAACTTTAGTTGCAAACAGTTACACTTTTCCTTCTCTTGACACAACTCTTCTTTAAGTTGATCGAATTCACTGGCAACTTGTTGGACCATTTTTTCACTCTCATATAGTAACTAATAAAAAGTACATTTATGAATTTTTCTTACACACTTTGATTAAAATTTCAAATGTATGGACTACCTTTCTATGTCTTGTGATAGTTTTGTTTTGCTCATCCACTATCTTTTCCTTTATCCTTAATTCAGAAGAATGATTTTCTTTCAGAACTTCCAAGTCTTGCTTCATACATTCACAGGTTCTTGTTTGTTCTGACAAAGACTCATTCAGATGTTCTATTTGCTCTTGCATTTCTTTACATGCACTGTTACTTGACTGCAGCATACCTTGTATCTCCGATAATTCAGTGTTCTATGGACGTATTGGATATTAATATAAGGTTGTAATTTAACTTTTTTTTTAGTTGGTGCCTTACTTTTTGTGATAACTCTTCACCTTTCTCATTCAGTATACGTTGCTGATTATTACATACACATGTAACTTCGTATATTCTCCGTTTCTGTATCTTAATCACGTTCGTAAGCTCCAAAATCATACTCTTGAATTCTACCCTTTCTTTACTTAAGGCATCCTCTTTCTCCTTCACTGCACATTTGATTCTATTCACTTCTGTTTCCACTTGTGCACACCTTGTACGATTGAAGTATGCATTTAATATCTGAAGTGGTTTTTAGATTATACTTTGATGACGTAAGAATATTCATCAAACAGCGATGAAAATTACCTTCTAGTCTCATCCTCCGATAACGACTCTAATTTTTGTTTTAAGTTATCTCGTTCTTCTGTTAAAGCTGCATTCTTATTTGTAAGTTCGGCAATCTGTTTCTAAAAGAATAATTGCCACCACATTAATGAATATCCTAGACAGAGGATACTAGTGAATAATGTACAAACATGTAGTTTTGAAATTTGGCTTGATAGTTCATCTTTATCCGTTTTGACTAAATCTGCCTGAGCTGTTGACTGCTTTACCAAGTCCATAGCAAGTTTCGTTTGTTCCTCTGCTGTCTGTAATGCACTCTTTAAACACAATGCTTTTTGCTCACTATCTTCTTTCAAACAATTTATACTGCAGGTCAAGGATTTTAATTTCTTTTCAAGTTCTCTGGTACGCTTTCTTTCATTTAAAAGATCCTGTAAGTCATGCGTTACATTAATATACAAATAAAGCATTAGAAAGTTTATTTAACTTCATTGAAACCTTTTGGATTCTATCAAACATTCTATCATCCTTAATAGGAACGTTTTCTATATTGTAATCAGCATCTTTTAAATCAGTAGAATCCTGGATAACTTCCGTATCTTCTTCAATCTGAACTTTTTCTTTGCTCAATACTGTCTTGAATATCATGTTATTTGTATTCAAAGAATTCACGCTTGCCTGAGCATGAAAACTCTCTTCTTTTGTAGGAACAGTTTGTTTGCTCTTTTCTTCATATGTATCAATCTTTCCATTGTTAACATAATGTGCACTTCTCTGAAAAAAATTGATGTTTACTTGATTAGACTTATTCTGAATCTCTAAAATCTCAATAGGCACCAGAAAAATAAAATTATGTCTCACATTACTAACAGCAATTGATCTTTGCTCATCATTCATCAGATCTGTCTGAACTGGAAGAAAATCTTGCATTGGTAATTGATTACTATTGTTCAATAGAATAATGGTATTAGAATACCTTTGCTTAGTGAAACATTTTTATAAGTAAGTAATTTTTTTCGTGCTTTACATGTTCTTGCGTTACATGGCACTCTTCTTTTAGCATTATCACATGAAATACTTTCTTGAATATAATTAAGTCTGTTACACTGTTCTTTCAAGGAGAAAGCATGGTGAGCACAGTGACAAAATTTACCAAAATTACTCTGCTTATTACACTGCATAAGATATTTTATGTTTTCATTGTAGGTTCATAATGCATAGTACATTGTACTCACCTTTTTACACATCGAATGGGGATACATGTCAAATTCTTCCTCCATTTTTTGCAATTTAGAGATACTAGTCAGCTGCTGATTCAGAATATCAAGTCGGGCTGAAATACTGCACATTCCAAAATTTACTTAATATTTCCGAAACGTCTGTCATAATATTAATGTAGGACCCTGCTCTGAATACAGAAATTAAATTGACATTTAATAAGTGTGTGCAACAAAATATACATATATGAAATTGATACTGTATCTCCTTCATAGACTGTCTTCTTTTTTTGCACATGCAATCTTTTGATTTACCATTGATCTATCACTGCAAAATTTATTTTAATTGTACATTTGTCACTTCTCCTTTAAAAAATGATAATGAAGAACCGTGTACTAACGGAAAAGATTGGCGTTGTTAACTAATATCAATGTGCGATGGTTCATAATTCCAAATTGATTACACAGAGGAAACATCATTATATATCGTGGAATATTTTATTTCTCTGGGGATTTGGATTATGGATAGCTTTGTGCACAAATAACATATACCACTCAGACATTTTAGTGTCAAAAGGTAAATGTTTACATAAATCGATGTAGGATGGATTTCTGCATACTGATCCTTTTTCCTTAGCTGCATTGTTATCTGCACAAAATTGGAGTTCTGGATTTACATATAATATTGGAATGGAATCAGAAGCAATGGAAAATGTCATACATATTACAGCGACAAATTGCACTTTATGCAATATGGTACTAACATTAAAAGCTGTGTTTCAATATGTTTATGTCCTTGTATCTGTATGTTTTGCAGTGCTACTTGTATATATACGTAAACATATAAAAAAAAGTATAAAAATGTGGAGTAACATGTGAGTAAAGAATACTTATTGTATAACGATTTGTTGCTTGTATTTTAATTGAAATGACTTTCTACAGAATGCATAACATCTATTCAGTTTTTTTATACCCAGAGACTATTTCAAAAGGTCAGAGCAGTTATACGTTTAATAGAAGGACAATGATTCAAAGTAATCACTACACTTCACAATCTAAATTGATTGAAAAATTCAGTTGTGAGCAGAAGGTAACAGAATGTATTTTGGACGAATACATAGTACAAAATGAAATTAAATATACTAGCTATACATTGTTGCTCTTCAACAATCATGAACTGTACCGGTATTTCAATACTCAACAATTTAAAAACACTTGCAACTCATTGATAAAATATTCAGAAGGTAAAAACTTAGAGCATTCGAACGGGAAGTTAATATCTTCGCGTGATAATAATAAGAGAACTAGTACTTTTCAATTGAAGAATAGTATACAAAAACGCATCATTACGTCTTCACCGGAATACCAGAAATTTTTAGCAAATTTAAAATCTCGTATTTTGTGTCCTTGTATATTTGAAATATCTGCAAGCTATGTTATTCGTATAAAATCAATTTAAACCACGATAGCTTCAAATAAAATATGCATATTTACATGAACATTTTTATTTAAAACCTTAACTCGTAATATTTCATTAGATACAAAACGCATTGCTTTATATAAATTATATATTTCTTATTGTTTTTATGTTATCTTCTATAACAAGTTTATACATTCATACATTCCAAGCAGGGGAGAACGAATGTTAAGTCATACTATAATTTCTCATTAATTCAATACATGTTACAATTGATGTTAATAACAATGAAGTTGTTCCATGAAACATTTTTCATGGGATGACGTATAAAAATGTAGATGAATTTAAAAAAAAATAGTATTTGAAATTCTTTTACAGAAGTCTGATAACTAAAATGGAACTTCGTACGCTTAATGATACACCAATAAGTTAAGAGAACGAAAATGCAATGAGATTCAATATTAAAAATATATATGTTTAACTATTTACAACTATTTTGTACGAGTTTAAAAAAAAATTGTCAGATAGCATAAAAATACGTGTTTCATAAACCTTCAATTGTTACAAATTAAAATGTATTATTTGGCGATCTAATCGAGTTAGGAAAGTATGGCAATACAATTTCGTACGATAAGACTTTATGAAGAATTTTGTAAAACGGTTCGTGTTCGCTTCACGTTGCCCGTTTTGCAGTTGTTTACATTGCTAGCGAATCTCAACGAGTTTAACGTTTCGTTATAACACTCGTCTAAAGGCGATACATTTAACAACATTAAAGTCTTCGAATTTCCACCCAAAGATGGCATTAGTAAATGAGTGAGTTTTGAATTTCTGTAAGGCACATGTTCTTGCTTTTTCAAAAGAGCAAGAATAACATTACCTAGATTAGCTAACGATTTATTAATGTTTTTCGTTTCAGCCAGTCGAACTGACTCTTCGCCTTTTAATCGTTCAGAACCCGCTAAGTCGACTAGATTTAGGTTTCCGATTGAAATCTCTTCTTTCGTCTTATGTGTTCCGATAAGTTTTATTCTTGCCACTGAATGCGATCTCGACGATCTAAAAACAAAATACAATTCCATAGCCGTTTCCCACACATGATAGTATGAATTAATTTATATGTATTGAAGACAAAGAACATAAATTTACCGCTCGTTCGATTGAGTTGCCGCAACTGCCCTGTTACGTTGAGCAGTTAAAAGACATTTGTGCAATTCTTCAGGACTATGTATTTCCTCGATCTTGAGGTTGCTAACGTACAAATCATGTCCCTTACTATCAGCCATTCGGATCTCGTGTGTCTTTGGTTGAGAGTCTAATAAATCAACAATGTGCTCATTATAAATCTCGAGGAAACTGGCTTCTATTTTGTATTCCCAGCCAAGTAATTGGAATTGTTTCATCTCTTGAAATATATGCCGTACCTGAATACAGAAATTGAAATGAGCATGCATTTTTGCTACTGAAATATATTATTTCTCGGCTGTAAATGAAACCGATATTATACCGTTCTAGGTATCATGCCCTCTGTGTCAAAGCCTGGCAAACCTTCCATGGTATATGTTTTACCAGAACCAGTCTGGCCATATGCAAACACACAAACGTTATACCCTTCTAAGGCAGACTGTACTAGAAGAGCTAACTCTTCAAAAATATCTTCCTGTTTAGCCGTTGGTGGAAAAACTTTATCAAAGGAGAATTCCTGTCGTGTTCCTCTCTGTTTTCCACTGCAACTGACTGAATCAGATCCATCATACTTGCTAACCTCGATGGTGGATTCATCGATAAAGTTCATGGTACACATCCTGTAAACAGTGAAAACAATTGCCATAAATGTTGTTTAATCAAATTTTAGCACTAGTTAAATATACAACACATACACTTTCCCAAGTTCAGTGGGAGTTCTAGGTCTCACCCTGCAAAATACTCTGATATTTCCCTTAAGTTCTTGTATAGCATTGTGTAGAGTTCTACGATCTTTATCCATAGTATGGATTAAAGATTGTAAATCATGTTTTACTGAGGTCAGTTCCTCATTAATCAACTTCTCATCCTCTAGGCTTGTCTGTAAATCTCTTATCGCGGACGTTTGTTTTAATATTAATTCTTCCTGTGAAGTACATTTTTCTTTAAATTCCTTCAATGAATTTGAAACATTTTTAAACGATTCCTCTGATTCTTTTAGACGTTTAGTCAAGTCTTCTTTTTCCTCTTGTATACTACACATATTTATCTTTAGCTCTTTTAGTTCAGTATCTAATACCTTGTTCAGATTCTCATATTCTACTGCCTTCACCTTATATGTATTGGTATTTGTTTCAAGAGAGTTCAATTGATCTTGAAGAGTATTGAACTTTGATGTAATTTCTTTATACTTTTGTCTTAAATTAGACAACTCTTCACTTGTGTGGGCCAGACGCTTTTTTAAGTCCCATTTAGGAAACTTAGCTACAGTTGCATTCTGTGGCTTCGTAGCTGTTGCATTTTGTGTACTTCTAGTGGTTATATTACTTGTTAATGCAGCATTAGTTTTTTGCATAGTTGTTGGTCGGGTAATATTAGGCCGGGTGAATAGTTTTTTAGCTTCTGTATGCATTACAGTACCAGTAGCTGGCCTCTTTATTGCTCTAGTAGTAATAGATGACATAGTCTTTGCTCTAGTAAGATTTTGTTTAGGTGGCGGCTTATTCTCAATTGTACTTTTAGAATTAATGTTCAATGTACTCTTGGCCTTTTTCAGAGTTTCAGAAATACCATTCGAACTTGAAGGCACAGTCCTTTGGTTTTTTGTTACTTTCTGATTATTCATATTTAGGTTAATACTGGTTGTATGATTAATTGAATTTGCTAATTGAATTTTTGGCTTTGGTAAGCGTGACTCCATCTGAAGAAACAGTGTATTACAGATTAATGTGAATATAATAAAATGGGGTGGACTCTGAAAAGTGCGAATAAAGCAATAATACATGCATTACCCAAATATCAATAAAAAGATAACATCCAAAAATCATTTATCAAACAAATCAAATCCTCTTCTACCGTTCATGCTTCCTTGAATATAAATGTTCATAGAATCACTTAAACGATTCAGAACAACATTTGAGTACGAAAGGATTCTCACTAATTGCAATCCGATTTTCAATAAAATGAAAGGTGTGTTGTTCGTGAAAAAGAACGTGTATACGAACGACAATGACAGCAATCTTATAAAACAAACCTCGTTGCCCACAATAATACAACGTCAAATCCCTCGCAGTCACACGTATGAACAGTCTACAAAGTTGTAATTGTTTACAGTCCAAATTACCTAATATTCTCATAACAATAAAGTGCTTATTTCGTGCACGGATTCATGGTTCCTATCGTTTCCATTAACATATATATATCAGAAAAGAAAAAACCGATCGGAATTCACCGTTGAGAAACGAAAGAACAGCGTTATTTCACTCTTCAGCATCAGGCGAACGGCGGTTAAACAATATCCGCTACACTTATTTGAACTTGAATTTCGTTGATCTTGACCAATCGGAGCAAACCTCATCTCCGAAAACCAATCCTTAGTCTGGTTTAGAAGTTGTGACCAATAAGAGCTTTTCATAGGACAGTTTCGTCTGACATTAATTACATAATTTAAACAGAGCTTCGAGTGCAATGAAATTTGTTTCGATGAAAAATATTTAGCCATCTGGCGATAAACTGTAAGTACTAGAATGGCCCCTTTGTGTATACAACCAGTTGTACTTGTAGGTAAAATGTTTTTTTTTTAAAGCTCCTCTACGATTAAAAAGACATTCACAAACAAACGTTTATACCTTGATGACTCTCATTTGTCAGAGAAGAGTTAAATTTTATTAACAATTCGTCCATAGATTAGCGAACAAACGTAACGACTTCGTTCTGTTTCATTTTCATAGGCATCGCTACAATTTCTTAATCTGTGGTGACACACCATCGAAGTGACGTTCCTACGGACACGTCGTCACACGCGCCTCCACACTGTCCGTTACTGCGCGTGCGTATTGAATTGTTAGCAAGTTTACGGTTCGCGTGGACGTATCGTGACAATTCGTTGTTTGGACTAGACTCGAAGTACCTGAGAAAAGAACACAGAAAATGTCTGGAAAATCGAAGGCGTTCACTAAAGAAGAAGAGCTGCTTCTCCAAGACTTTTCACGGAACGTGTCAACGAAATCCTCCGCGCTTTTCTATGGCAATGCCTTCATCGTTTCAGCGATCCCCATCTGTGAGTACAGAGAACTTATCAAGTATCAGACTTATTGTTGATTTGATCACTTCTTTGCAATCTGTATGAAATTTCAGTCTATGTTTATATCATAACTTCAAAAACAAATAAATCGTTACGGAAAACATTCAGTTTTCATTTAAGGTAACCTCTATATGTTTCAGGGCTCTTTTGGAGGATCCACTTGATCGACATTTACGCCAATTTGATCTCCTTCGTTTTAGTTACGCTAGCGAGTACATATGCCCTCGCACTTGCATACAAAAATACTAAATTTATCCTTAAACATAAGGTGGGTAAACTGTATTTATATATGAACAGACAAAGGCAATGTCTTACATTCAAGAATTTTTGATACCTTGGTGTGTTTGTGGTTTAGATCTAAATAAATAGAGACATTATGTTTATTCTAGATTGCAGTGAAAAGGGAGGATGCTGTGACCAAGGAAATGAGCAGGAAATTGGCCGAGGACAAGAAGATGAGCAAAAAGGAAAAAGATGAAAGGTAATTCAATGTCTTGAATGTTAATATAATTATGTTGTTACTAGATTGTTGCTGAGGCCAAGGTCTTGGTAACAGTATAAATTATTCAGAAACATTGTATGCTCAATAAGCAGTAACATTTTTAATGAGTTAAATTATAACTCAGTTAAATTTTTCTAGGATCCTATGGAAGAAAAATGAAGTAGCCGATTATGAGGCAACTACTTTCTCAATCTTCTACAACAATGCTTTATTTTTAGTCCTTGTAATTGTATCTTCATTCTACATTCTGAAGACATTTACTCCAGCTGTTAATTACATATTCTCTGTTGGCGCGACGAGCGCACTGTTGGCACTACTGTCGACTGGTACTCAATAATGTATGCAGTGTGAGAATGTGTGGCTCTAATTGTTTACTATGTCGGATGCAAGACTCTGTAACGGATCTTTTGATACGAATGAATGCGTACACGTAATAAAATCTTCTTTATTTATAGTAGTTTCAGTTACTTGCATTACCGCTCAGAAGTTTGGGTGCGTTTCGATATATCATTTAATTACATTGTACATACTTTTGGAAATGCTTCAAATTTTTGAACGGCAGTGTAATATATTTTATTTTCTTCCAATCGAAAAAGACATCAAAAGTTACTGTTTTTTTTTACAGTTATTTATCCCAACTTGATGGAGTACACGGTTAAAAGCCCAATAAAGAAGCCTCCAGAGAAATTTGTAATGTACTTAAATACTTAGTGACTGTAATACACTCTTAAGTCACGTTTGAGCGTATTTCATGTTTAGATGCGCGACAAATGATTAATCGCGCTCGCCGTTTTTGAGGAATCGACAGGCCGCGTTCATTACCGAATATTTTGCGATCATAAAATCCATCTTTCTGGCAAGCCGTATGACTGCATTAGCGGTCCACGTTATATCGCGAACCTTCTGATCGTAATTTACATTGGGCGTCCAAAGATTTTAATACGAATCAATTAGACCCAATCCTATTGCGGATGAAGAGTTATAACGGATCACGGATTGTAATCCATTATAAACAGTCTAACGCGGGCCATTCTAATGCTTTATTTGCTTGTTTGAATTGGAATCGTGCCAGCGTATATCTCGGCGAAGGAAAATCCCTCGCCAAATTTTATATTCTATTCCTGTGCGGTAGTGAAAATACAAACATTTACTTACACGGCGTTGAGACATTATAGCCTGTTTCATAAACGTTAGTCGAAGCGTCGATATACAATCGACAAAAGCTTCGTGCACTCGTAAAATTAAACGAGTACACATAACAGGAAGGAATTCAATGGGTGGGTATGTTATTAGCAATGTTTACAATTGTAATGCAATTAAGGCGAATACTAATTCCTATTCGATTATTCCAATATCTGTTTCGTCGTGCCTTACATATGTTTAATATAAGGCGTACATTTAATTTTGTGTGTAACCGTAATGCTCCCATTTAGATTCCGATAGTTGGAATATGGATTAAGAGGGAAGAGAACAGCTGCATTAAGGAAAATCATGTCGTCGGTTCTCATATCACAAGGAATTTGCATTGGCACAATCATAAGTGTGCATTTGGCAAAGACGTATCAGCTTCCTGGTTTGATTTATTTCATCGCGTGATATTAACGTAATCCTTCGATTATTACGCAGGAAACATTCCGGAATTGGAGGCTACTAAATGTGTACCAAGTTACCGTGCGGCACTGAATGACCGCTGGATGCTCGTATCGCCGATAAACAATAGTTGACAACGTGCCGCCGCGTATAGTGTGGCACTTAGGCGTGTACATTTTGGATCATCTCCAAAAGTGTTAATCTCTACGTTTCTCCAGCCACACAGGCCCCGGTGTCTGATTCTTGCGTTACCCGACCTACTTTATTATCCCAGCGATGTTCCATCAATAATAACCATGTTACTCATCCCATTGGTAAACCTTGAACGGAACGATATGTGATCTAACACTCCTACGGTTTCAAAGAACCAACAAATAGAACGTATACTGATGGGTGAGTAGCTAAAATTTGTAATTACAGTGTAATGTATTTGTGACGTTCTCTTAATTGAATGATAATCATGTATTCAGAATTCTTGAAATTTAGAATACAGGGGTGATGAGTAAAAAGGAAAAGAAGAGACGTAAAACAGCAGTATTTGTTTATTGTTTTTCTAGACTGCTGTCCAGACCGGAAAACGATACTCTACTGGCAACTGTCCACCCAACAACCTATATTTCGTTCTTAAACGTGGCCACTTTCAAGCAACCTGTCTCTGTCGATGATGCTTCTGATGGAAACACGGAAAAGGATGGAACTTGATGCAAAACCAGGCTCGCTGTTATTTTTTTCTTGTCTGTTTCTAATGTCAGTGAAAGAAACGTCACACAGCAGTGTAAAAAGAAAACTACGGGGGGGGGGGGGGGGGGGGGTGGTTTCAGAAGCAACTGTATAGACAATGCTGAAAATACTTGGAAGTTATTTCACCTGGAAAATGAACGTATAAATTGGATTCTAGTGGTCATATGTAAAGAACAAATTAAACATTAAAGATAAGATGAATATTATAGAAAATGATTTCCCACTGAATATTGTAAGTAACGTTATTACACAGAATAAGTATTGTATCGTGAGTCTTTCGCGTCTCTGTAATTTACGCTTTAATTATCAGGGTTGAGACCTACTTTACATCTGCTCTTTTGGATCAGCTTTAGACCTACTTATTCTGTTCTAGATCAGCTGTGCTCCGCCTAAGTCGCATGGCACTGACCAGACAGTGCACGTAGGCATAAATTGTTCCTTTTGTTTTCTGGCAGCCCCGGAGCTTTTGCCCTCCTCCTCCCGATGCAAATAAGTCCCCTTTACATTGATTCGCAACGGGTGTACCCTTACTGTCGGGCTTTACTGTCGTTTACGCAGGCCGCGGCGACTTTTCATTCTCCTATTTTCGTAACCGTCAGCGCGGCGGATATCATTCTCGAAAAGACGTATACGCGACACACCGCTGATTCAATGAACGATTCAAGAACTCTCACGAGTCAACGAAACGCGCCCCAGCGGGCATCTAAAATTAAAAAAAAAAAAAAAAGACACTTTCGCTCACGAGATATTTGCTTGTCGCAAGAGCGAAAGAGAAGTTATGCTTGTCCACGTCGTCTTTTTTTCTCTTCGACGGCTCGAAAAGAATGTTCAATTTAATCTTCTTGCATTCACGGATCCATCCGAGCATTTTCGGTCTTCTTCCTGTTCGCCGTTATTTTTTCGTTCGTTTATACTTCAGCGACAACACGATCTGTACGTGTCAAGATGGACGGCTTCAAAGTCTGTTCGGAGCACCACACGAGATGCACACGCTGGACGCTCACGAAAATATCTCCAGCTTCGCATCTTTACAGCCCGTAGAAAATTACGCGGGTCGGAGGCTTCTTAGAAGCCATTAAGTTCTTGCGTTGGGATCCCAGCAAAGTGGTGCACAAGGAAGGACGTATCATCGTGGTATATCGCAAGGATAATGTGACTTTTCCGTTTTGGAATACATGTACGTTAACCGGTACAATAAATCTATACAAAGTCTTCTTTCTCTCTTTACTTTTCAGTAAAAGAAGACAGAGACGCTCCTCGATGGGGGTCCACCGTTAGGATCAGCCGAACGGATGCATCAAGAGTTATCTCCCGTCCTAAGCATCCACTCGGAAGAATCATTCTTCGAATGGAGACAAGCTGCCACGAGGAAATATTCCAACGCAGCTGATAATCGCGATTGGCGCCAAGGTAAAAAAAGAAGAGAAAACAAAATGATGTCCACAGCGAAAAACAGAGGCACGAGGAAATGGCCGGTAGGGGAAACCGAAAGGACGGCCCTGATTTCGAGCCTCGCGGTACCGTCTGCATCCCAGAAATAGCGCAAGCGCCTTTCCAAAAGCTTTAAGGCCCGCTACGAGACGCGAAGCGAGACGAGGCAGAGGAGACGAGAGAAGAGAAGCGAAGAGAGAGGGCGAGAAAAGCTAAGGACTGGTGGCGGCTGGAGGTAGGAGGCGGGGTGCGGTCCGGGCACGCCACGCAACCGCTATATCCTCCAATTCGAATATTACCGCGACGGTGACCGTTCCTCGTGACAGTGCCCGGACAGTCAGCAACACCTCCACCATATCAAAACCACCTCGCTCGTTCAAACGCCGCGAAGTAACATCGTAACCCGACGCGTGAACTCACCTCGTCACGCACCCAGTACAGAGTAGTATAATACCAGTGTTTAAACAAACCAAAAGAAAGTAACCGTTTTAAAGTAAAAAAAAAAAAAAAAAAAAGACCCGCGCCACCATGGTATGTTCTATTGATGATATCGTAAGTCGTCGCCCTGGTAAACATACACGTTTTCCTACTGTATTATTTATTTATTGTATTTTTTTTTCTTGTGTATATCGAATGATCGTGCCTCGCCTCTTCAGTCTGTCTCTCTATCGTTCTCTTCTGTGTCTGCCCACTCTGGCTGTCTTTTTTTGACTCGGGAATGAAGCACGGGAAGCATGATGAACTTTCGACGTCAGCAGAAAAAAAAAAGTGTAAACGTTAGAGCATTCCTGATCTGGACTATCGGATCGATTATTGGAGTTGTTATTGTAAATGTTCAGTCTGACGTTGGAAACGATCGTACACCCCATGTCTGACTACGGAATGCCTGCATCCACTTGTACTCTCTATGTCTCACGTTTTTGATTTATTCTTTTTTTCTCTCTCTCTCTCTCTCTCTCTCTCTCTCTCTCACACACTTGACAATTGTAGTTGCACCATATCTGGCCTGTTTCACTATTTTTTTTTTTGTTCATTGATCGTGCACGGTGATCGAAATTAATCGTGATTACATGTTGCCCTGGAGGTCGAGGTCCTGGAAACGTGATTGTTTCTTACATGGCGACTTTTCTATCGGGACACGCCTTTCTTCCTATCGGTTGGACCATTTTAGAAAACAATATAAATTTTCTATTAACGTATTATATTATGAACAGGTATGTATAATATAAAAAGATATTTTTAGTTAGGATTCAGTGATCACTTGAAAATACATTCCGAATGTATTGAAGTAATTCTCCGGAGTCGACGGAAGAAAGGCTGTTGCTCGATGTCTGGCCACTGGCGGCTATTTCTACTGCGTCAAGTAGCAAGCGTCGCTCGTGGTCATTATCTCTTCTATATTTATTATTGACAATAATCGATGTTCTTTCTCTGCTCACTTAATCTTGCAAGTATAGCCCACCGGTGAATAATTAATAAAAAAACTTTTAAAAAAAACGTGCACGAATTTTCTTGGTACGATGTTTAACATTGCACGTCTCCTCATCGAGATTTCTTCGAATTAATTCAATACCTTATTCGTAACATGCTCGCAGAATCTACCCGATCAGAGTAACAAAACATCGTTTTCTCGGTTAATTCTTGAACGTCCTCTATTGGCATATGAACAATTAATAAATTAATATTTGCAAGAAAGCATCATTATCAGTGGACAAACGGCGAAGTAATACCCCCCTTCAGTTTCATTCTTCTTCTGTTCACAGGCCGATGAACTTCCCCCTGAACAAATTGCTGGTACGTAATTAGTCAATCAACAGACTTGCCCAACAATAATTTCTACTGTATTGTCCGATTTGATTCTCGGTGGAACGTTAAAAAAAGCCTTCTCCTTCTCCTCTCCAGGATCAAATGTCGAGATGAGGAAACACAATCGTGTCGCGTCGACTATATTTAGATATAGCAAGGAGATTCGTCTTAACAATCATTCGATAGGAAGCAAATAATTCAAGTTGTAGATGCTTTGTCGTTAAACACCAATACGAAGAATTTAAAAATTCGATTCGAAGCATCATGCCGATCGAATCGTTCCCGAATAATTCATTCGCGTTTAAATCGAAATCAAACGGGCACCTTGATCGCTCTTCGATTCAACGTGATCGGAGTCGTGCACGTCGCGCCATTCTTGGCTTTCCGGTATTTCAATCCTCCCGACGTTCGTCGAAGGCGAAACGGGTATCGTGTTTACTGGACGGAAACTAAATTTAGATCCCCACTCTCTGCCTGACTGCGTCTTCGCTGTCGACGTTTCCCTTTCGGCTTCCTGACCCTTTCGTCAGCGTGAACCCTCGTTAAATCGTCTCCGGAAGATCTCGCGGCTTCGCCGACCCAACCTATCTTTAGTCCCTTCGTTGTGACTCGTCTACACGCAACTGACGTTCGCGATACATAGAAACAGGGTTGTTGTGTTCGAATGCCAGGCCACGATTCCGGAACAAAAACGGGTCTGTCGTCGATTTCAAAACCCCGTGTAATTTCTGTTTACGCGGACGGGGAATTTGGCTAGGCTAGTCGAAGGCTCCCCCACGATTCGGCTGCTTCGAAATTTTATCTGGTGAATTTTCAATAGAAATAGGGATTAATTGAGAGGGAAAGTTAAAGACCGGTTAAAAGGAAATTGAAAATAGAGCAAGGAGCGAGCGTAACGGATAAGTTATCGCCCGCTTCTACAAGACGCGTTCACGGAGTTTATTTGTGCTTCGATTCGATCGGGGGCAGCCAGCGGGTGCCTATGTATAGCTACGGAACCGAGTTAGCGCGTATCGCGTGACGATTCGATCGCGGGAATCGGATCGGTAAAAATAGAGGAAGGTTTCTCCAGTGGGAAACGATACGCGGATCGAAAAATAGAAATCCATTTCGCTCCGTGGATAACGTACAAAATCAACGACTTTCGTTCCGTCCATTTGAAACAGTTTTTTGCGTTCGTTTCACTCCGACGATGGATAGGGCCTTTCCCCGTCATTTTGAACAAAATAATCGGTGCACTTCAGAAATTCTTAACCGACTTAACATCGAGTTTTTGGTCGAATTAACCGGTTATAGCATACAGGATAGCCTGAGAGCGATTGAATATTGAAAGAATTGCATTCTTCGACAACAACAACGATACGGACGATATCTAAATAAAATTGTAAAGAATACTCTGGTATCGATCGATTGGAAAAATGTCCAACAATACGTTCGATGTAACAGATAGGACTCTCTACGATTTCCATAGCCCAATCAATTCCGAGTTGAACTCTCTTAAAATATCCCTCGGACATATATAAATTGAATTTCTTTCACCGTAAGTGTTTCGCAGGCTTCAGCGCCGAATTACTGCGCGATCTTTTCCCGGTGCATAACGCGAACAGGCCAGCGTGTAAATTACCGTAAAATTTCATCGCACGGATCGCCGCCAGTCGACAACGATAAATAAACGTTCTAACTAGTATGAACGATGGTGCACCAAGCCAAATAAGCTTCGGGCCAGAATCGCGGGGGTACGGAAGGGCATTAACATCGGATTCTAAATCTGAACCGTATCGCCGAGTGCTTTTAACCCGGCGTGCCGACGAGAGTCAAGTCGAAAGTCCGTCCAACACATGCACCGTGTTCAATCCATTCTTCGCCGACCGTTTTCGAGAAATTTTTCTAATTTTTTACTTTTTTTTTCTTCAACAATGAAACCGCTCCGATTTATTGTCCAGTCCTCCGCAAAGCGTTCGACAGCTTCGACAGGGAGAAGAGCGGAAGCATCCCCACCGACATGGTGGCCGACATCCTCAGATTGATGGGACAGCCCTTCAACAAGAAGATTCTCGACGAGCTGATCGAGGAAGTCGACGCTGACAGTGAGTAGTACGAGTCGGGCATCGGTCAGACGAGTGAGCAACACTTATCGAAAATGCTTCTCGCGTTACCACTCTACACATGAATGCAGTTTAACTAAATGGATATATTTTATCGACGTTTTATGACTTTACAAAAATGAAATAACGCGTGACTGGCTACGTACTGCCTTTTGCACTGTGGCAATCAACGTGTTAAACTAATGGTACGGTAATTAATATAAGGATAAATAAGCGAATAAATTGAATGGAAACGAGTAATAGTAATGAGTCGAAATTTTCCTTGACAATTAACGCTCTAACAGTAAGGTCCGGGTCGACCCAAGATATAGTTCCTTTCGTACTGTCCCCACTTTGTTTTTCATGATTTTTTCATTATTCTCGTTTCAAAATATTTATTATTTAGTAAACGTTTAATACTTATACATATTATATTACCCCAATTAGTATTCCTTATTATATAAATAAATAAAAATACATGTTCAACATAATCATTTCTTTTACCCGTCTGAAAATAGGAAAATCAAACTCGGGTCAGATTCGACCCCACTTTATCACGTACGACCATAAAATCCACCTTAGCATTCGTGGGTAAAGAACGATCTGTAAATCGTTCGCGTTAACTTATTATTCAACTTTCCTTAGTGGTAGAGAAATACTAAATTTACAATTATACGAATTGTTAACCGAAATAAAAGTGGAATCGTTACACGCCAGCACTGTTGCTTACTTCCAGAATCTGGACGTCTTGAGTTCGAGGAGTTCGTCACGCTAGCCGCGAAATTCATAGTCGAGGAGGACGCTGAAGCCCTGGAGAAGGAGCTTCGGGAAGCGTTCAGGCTCTACGATAAAGAAGGTAGACTTATTCTCGTCGATACAAATAAATCCCGCGCGGTTGAGAACTCGTTTCGGTTTTGTCGGCGAACGATTTCCGTTCGTCTATTGTCGTCCATGACTGGAGAAAACGAGCCGGCGAGGGAAGCGTGGCGGGAACCGAGAATGAAGAATGATATATAATCGGCTTCACCGAGAATAGCCCTCTGTTCCCGGAATACGTAGTAAAAGAGCTGTTCGCGTTCCCCGTCTCGCATGGGAATGAAAGCTGACCGAATTCGAGATGTCTTGACGGGCCGCCGGCCAAGAATCGACCGCGTTTCGTCACGAAACCCTCCATGAATCACGGATTCAAACCGAACGGTCTCGGACGTGAATTAATGCCCCGTCGGTTCCCATTCGGTGGTGTATTAATCACCGGAAGCATCCACAAATGACACTGTTTTTAGTTTTACTTTCGTGTCTACGTTTATAAACCGACGACATTATGATTCCTCGAGATCCGTGTGTATATTAGTAACCGTGGGGGTCTTTCGTTAACCACCCTGTTACTTATGGGATCAGCTGAATTGAAAGATGGTGACAGATGGCGAAACATGTTTTCCTTCAACAGGAAACGGCTACATCCCGACTACGTGTTTGCGTGAAATCCTGAGAGAACTCGATGACCAGCTTACGGATGAAGAACTTGACATCATGATCGAGGAAATTGACTCCGATGGATCTGGCACCGTTGATTTCGATGGTAAAATCATTCAGTCAATCTGCGTATAAATATTTTCGTTGCAAGACTTGGATACTCTTTAAAATTTTTGCTTACTGTTACATCTCTCGCTATAGCGTTCGCGCGTAAGCCTCTCCGCGATAAATAACATCGCCATTGGTTATCGCACTGGAGAGCCGACAGGTGCATTTCAAGCGTACACTGGAGTTTATTTATACCCGTTCGGATGAATCGAGACCGCCACTCCTTTTTGCTTCCTGCTATTTATGTGCCCTCTCAGAAACGCGACACGATCTTACATTGTGCGTTGCCGGTATTTTATAGTAATTCTGGAAAATTTCACAGCTTACAAGGTCCTCCAAGTATTCGCGGACTAAAAATTCCCACGTATCGATTTTCTTCCTCGCGAAATAAATGCATATTTATTCCGCTGTGTGCTCCTTTTCCACGCGAGATACGTTCACTAACTTGTTACGCACGGTTGTACTTCATAAACTAAGGAGAATCATTAGCCTCATTATTTTTCCCTGCTGTGGAAGTCACCAAATCTGTTGCACCATTATTTTCAGGATTCATTTGTTATTAAATCACGTCGGAGTCCAAGTTTTCCACGTTCCCCGCGGCATAATTTGACTTTCTAGCAATTCCGAATTGTGCAAGACGCTTGGCATTTCTCCCTTTTCCTCAATGCTGAACAACCTGCAAAACTGCTTCACGCATCAACGATAATTTATTCTTCTGCGTAACGTTGCCAATACCAGGAAGATCTATGGATTGGTAAATAGTGAACTGGGATGCGTCTGCGGTGCCACCGACACGACTATTCCATTTTGTTTATCTTGGATAGCTGACGCGAGAATCGGCTACTTGTTGATGCTTTCTTGACGTGTCGTATTTTCAAAGCAACTGCCAGTACTATCAAGCCTTTGTGATTTACTAGCGCCTCTGATTCTTGTGACAATTGCCAACTCGATGACTGTACTTTCGACGAACTTTCATTATTTACCGTTGTTTATCGTTCAGTTGGTTTGATAAACATACGATACTAAATTATATTTACGTGTTGTGTGTCGTATACTGTTCTAATATTGGTTGCTCTTCGTTCCAGAATTCATGGAGATGATGACCGGAGAATAAACTGAATCTTGACTGGTGATACAGCACAATCCAACTCAAAGACAATGTATGTGCGACGGTCGCGTTACTTCAAAACTAATTATCTGCGTGTTTCTAAAAAAGGAAAACAAAAAAATCTGTAATGCACGAGAACAGTGTCTGAAAGAGCGTACAAGTCTCCTCTTAACGTCATGACGCGTCTCCGGTTCTTCAGGGGCAAGTTCGTCGGATCGCGAGACTTACTTTTATCATGGAATGTCTTCAGGTGGCTACACCCACACAATGGTCTCGCGCCAGATTTTCATCCCGTTTAACGAGTGCCGCAAATTAACCGTTTCGTGCGCGAATTATAATTACTTGTAATGTAACGGCATCACAGGTCTCATACACACATGCATCACACGCCTGCTAAGTTTTTCATGGACAGTATTTATTGTTGTTAATAAAATACCACTGAAAACGATCCCACTTCTGTTCCTTCTCAATTAAACAAAGAAACCTGAAATCGCCTAGACTCCCCCGTTCCGTTTTATTAACATTTCATTTATATTCACAATAATTTGAGATTTCTTTGTAATTGACATGTCAATAGTCGCAAAACGTAACGTGGTATAATATTTTTAAAAAAATAGAGTCGCTAGCAATAGACTAGAAAGTTCGATAACTATATATAATAGTGGCACTAATAAACTTTTAAATTTCATCACGAACGCTCGTGGAACGTATTGTTTTCAATATCATGAATTACAGATACACTAAATATATTATATATGTATATATATCATTCACGAGAAAATGTCGAGCATAAATTAATAAATAACGGATGACTTAGAATACTATACGGACACGCGCAGACGTGGACTAGACTATGGTTTACAGGGAACAAGAGACCGTAACTGTTATTCAATGGGGACTAAATTCTTCACTTTCTCAAACGATATATTTTTCTTTAATAGAGAACTTTTACGGATTCAAATTTCTTGATATCATATTAGAATAATACTTTAATCTGCGATTTTATCCGTGCAGTCTACTTTATCTCATTAGATGACTAATTTCGCTTCGCTTATTAGGGGAACGGAAATAATTCTACCATATTTTGATGGTCCTCATGCTTAGAAAGAGAAAAAGTTTCTCGCTTATATATACAATATTTCTTTCTAAATGCTGATCTATTTATGTCTTTTTTCTTTCTTTATCTAGATTTCGTAGTTTACAACAAAAATTAAAATCGGAAGAAAATATAATCTCCATGTGTTCAAAGATTCTGTGAGTCGTGTGCGTACTCGATAATTGTTACAATTAGCTGAGCAAAATATATGCAAAATAGAAGTTAGAAAAATAAAGAATATTTCTGATCGGTAACTTGTCGATTCATCTTTCTACTTTCGTTCATAGGTATTACGTACATACCGGAGCCCACGTTCACACCAGAGAATCATCATCCTCCAAATCTTTTTGCTCGGAGGACCCAAATAAATGTCACATCTTAAATAAATGCGGAAATTCGTTGCTGATTTCACGTACCGACTGTTGGTCTTCTTGGCTTTCTCCTGTCTCCTCACAGAATATTCTATAAAATGAATAGTTTCTATTACGATTGGAATATAATATAATTTAATGTACAGACAGACCTTGTAAAACATTTCAGTAGGTCTTCTGAACGATATCTGTGTTCGTTGTAGCTGGAGGTGCGAAGCACTCGTCTACACAACTCTAAATACTGTCTACGCTGTAAAAATAATTACGTCTTATTTTTTTCTTCTTGTATGATTGAAAAAAATATGAAATATCAAAGTTCTCAATGTCTCCGTCCTTAATCGTAAATGGCGTAATAATACTATAGATCTTTTTTATGAAGTTAAGAGACCTTAGATTCATTCTATATCACATCCAATGTAATATTTTTTACTATAATTTAGTACCTTATCTCCGGGAAACATATCATATAGCTGTCGTAATATAATATCAATTAGAACCTTTACATCATTGGTATAGAACAGACCTGCAGTAATATCATTACTGAACAGATCGATAAATAATTTGAGTACAGAATGCGGTGGAGGTGGTTCATGATCGAAAATTCGCACAGGATCCTCTACAATCAGTTACATTTCATTAGAATCTAAAATAAACTTGTATATTATTTTAGCTCACCTTCTCTATTGAACAGAAGCAAAATTTTCTCAGTAAAACTCTTTGCTATTGTTCTTTCCTTCAATGCGTTCAATACTATATTTTCTGAATTTATGAATTGTAAATTGTAGGACAATAACAAATTCACAAATAAGTCCGAAATTTGGTCTTCCAAGTCCATATCCGGTGGATTCTCGATTAAATCCAATGCAAAGGCTATGAAATCTGGGCCCAATTGCTCTGCGATGAAATTTGTAATCAGGGATACTGTGTTACGAAAAAGTGTACTGCTATCGGTAGATAATTTTGCTTACACGGCGCATTACCTACTTTACTCACCCAAATGTGTAACTGGCATAGGTTCGCCCATTGAAAAAATCATAGTAAGTAATAACGAAGAATAATTTAATTTTGTCACATTTCTAGGATTACTCCTCATATCTCTATTTAAAGATACATTTTAGCTTGTTAATCGAATATTATATAAAATTGTTTAGAGTATAATTAATACTACCTTGCTAATTCCATGGGTAATACACTGTTTAACATTATGGTCAAGATCACAGAATCGAGACTACACATTACTCCAAACGACTGTAACAGTAATTGCCTAATAGTCCACCTTGGTTCCATCTGATAATATTCTATTAATACATTAACTCCATTATACTGATCTTGTTGCAAAATATATCTAGACACGTTTGCATCGGCGTTCGTCTGGAAAATTCGTAAATTATGTACATGCTCAATCTACTTAAAGATAAACTAGTTCATTTTTCTAATGTATTTTCATGTACCAGTATTGAAGTAAGCTCCTTGATGTAATCAACAATAACACATTCATCTTCGTACAACATCCAACTTCTCTGCTGTGAATCTTCCTTACAAGAAGTAAGCTCTGTAAAAATTACTTTCAATCTATTGGCATCATATGTCTCCTCTATGCTCATTTGTGACACAGTAAATGGTGTTTCTAACTGATGTAAGACTGCATCAAAGTAATGGCCTACATTCTTGGGCAACAACTTTTGCAAACCAGTGACCACTACAGTAACTGCTACCTTCGACATCTCGTAACTTAACTGAGTATTTCTACGAACTTGGTCAAGTAATTGATAAGCCGTATGTGAATTAATTTCACACGTTGAAGCTTTATTTTTCATAGGTGAACTAATTGGAGTTTGTCTGTTGCTGCCATGGGAGGGACTCTTTCGAATTTCAGCCTGAATTTTTTGAGTATCAGAGGAACATTGTCTTGGCAGAGATTGTCTCCTCTGATCACTTATAGAAGTACGTTGACACTGTGGTATAACAGGTGGTTCCTCTTTATCATCATTAGCATTAGTATGCAATGTTGTTTGAGCTGTCATGTAGGATGTGTTGCTAGGAGCTGTATTAACATCTCCCTCTTTCACATTACAAAGAGGTGAACATATGTCTTTGCTAGGTGTAGTATTCACAAAATCAGGAGGCATTGGTGCTTGCTTCTTAGTCTTTTTATTAGATTCTGCTTGTCTTTTCTTCTCTATCAATTTCAACAGAAGGTCTTGCTTTTCTACATACAAGGGTCCAGTCTGCTGTTTAGTCTCTGCCTTCACATTTTTAATGCAATCCTCCAAAAAATCAAGCAATGTTTGAGAGGGTACCTAAGATATCATGTAACTTTCTGATTAAGCTAATACTTGTTGTAATTCGATTGACAGCATACCTTTATGGTAGTCACATAATTGGAAGGAATGTATCCAATAAGCCCATCTCTGTTGACTACTTGCCACCAATTTCTTTGCTTAGTATTAGTCTGATACAGAATGAAATAATCACCTTCTTGGAAGCTCAGGGTTTTGGCGAATGTGGCCTTGAAATCGTAGAGGGCCTTAAGCATTTCATAACTCTCTAAGTATGTGAAATGACGACGTTAAAATTTAGGATCTTTATACAGGACATTTGCGAAATTTGACAGGTGCGAATTGATTGACTACCTAACTCACCTAACCTCATGGAATTGTCACCCATGATCGCAAATTGAAACGGAAAGTGTTTTTCGTTCTCGAGGAGACAACGCCCAGATGAAAAGTAAACGGGCGGAGAACTGTCTACCACCGTTCACTAATTTCACTTTCATTCGTGCTCGACATAATTTTTCTTAGGTGTCCTTTTTTGTCGACTGACTATACATACACATGTAAGTATATATGTATATAGATTCAAGAGGCCACAAGAGGCCCTCTATAATACAAGATTGGCGTGTATAGACAAAATGCTACAGAATTGCAGTTGTAATATTATACTGCATGAGATTCCCAACGCATGAGCAGATAAGAGTTTCATCTATAGTAAACCTTATGTATAGAACAGAACTCCATTTATGCGGTTGCATCGGAATCGAAACAGTTTGAGTAATTACGTGCTTTATAGGACTATAAGAATTTGGTTCCGATAAAATATAAACTTAATAGCATCGAGAATGTAATTATTAGTATTCGAATGTACATAAATACTTCAGCAACTATATAGAATTATAAATTTAAAATCGAACTACATATTAGAAGATCTAAAAATATAATCAATATATATGATCAATTTTTTTTAAAACTAGTGATCAGTATGAGATAAATATAAACATAAACTCTTCTTGGTTGCGTGGCGCACACTGGCGCATGCCGCAATGCTACAGAATTCCATATTTTTCGCGGTATACCATTGAATATTACTGCGTAAGAGAGTTATCGTTGTGGCTGATATAATTTTCTAGTTGTATAGTGAGATGAACAACTATGTAACGTATTTTTTTCATGTTACAATCGATAGAAATTACTCAGTCGGTAATGGATTTATAAATTTTGAAATCAAAGAAGTACACTTCCCGTTCCCTGTAACCCCTGTAACCTAAAATAGAAGTATGCAATATAGAAGATGTATCTAAATCGCCGCAATGTTTCGCGTTCAAACCAATAAAACATAGGAATTCCTTAAAGAGCAATAATCTGGGCGCACTCCAATTCCAATTATAATGCATATAATATTTGGATTTCGTGCGTTATTGGTGAAACGATAGGGTAAGCTGAACGATACTGACGGCAATAAAGTAATCGATAAAATTAGCAATCAGCATTGCTGTTAAGGAATTTACATATCATTTTATTGTGTTCTGTTGTGCAAAAGATTCCTTTCAAGTATAGTTTCTACATATATTATAGATGTACAAAACCAAATCGTTATTTTACGCGGCGTTCGTCTTTGAGGAACCACGCGATGCATCTCTTCGACGATGTGACTGTAAACAAATGTCAGCTTAGTACTATACAACAATTTAGCTGCATCTCGTTATTTCGTATATACTAGACAAACTAAAACTTTTACGCATTACTAGAATCATTAACAACCTACGGGTTTGTTAAATGAATTCCAACGATAATTTGTGTCAAGAGTAATCGAGCGTTTTGACGAAAGTGAGTAGTTTCGTACGACTTAAATATTTCATCCGACTCTTTTACCCACACTCTAATGTTAAGGAATTTATTTCTGAACACAACCCTTAGTATTATAATCGTTAGAATAAACGTGATACATTTATTCTAAATAGAGTTTTGTTGGGATAATAGCGGCCAAAATGCCTGGCAAAATAAAAGTGAAAGTACTAGCAGGACGTAATCTGCCAGTAATGGACCGATCAGGTGACACAACAGATGCATATGTAGAGTTAAAATTTGGCAATATTACATATAAAACGGATGTATGCAGAAAGTCATTGAATCCTCAGTGGAACTCTGAATGGTACAGATTTGAGGTTGATGACTCTGAGCTACAGGATGAACCCTTACAGATTAGACTAATGGACCATGACACATATTCTGCAAATGATGCTATAGGCAAAGTTTATATAAATTTGAATCCGTTATTGTTGCCTGGTGTTCCACCTACTGTTAAGAATATTTGGACATTAGAGGCAGCCATGAACACTAACACTGGTTCACAGACTGGTATGTGTTTAACTTTATGTGCCTTATTGTGTTTCGCTAAACCACACATAGTTTGTATCCCAGATTCTGTTTCGCAAAACAAACTTAGCACTTAAGTAATTGAATAAATTTTGGGCAAGGATTGAAGCTATAATTACTAAAAAATCACTTGGGGCTGAATTGTATGGTTTGTGTGGCTTAATAATCTTTATTATAACTGGAATAATTTTAATAATGCATTTGCTTATTCATTTATTTTAGGGTCAGTTATGACTGGGTGGATTCCAGTATATGATACAATGCATGGTATTCGTGGTGAAGTTAATATCATAGTCAAAGTGGAATTGTTTTCTGATTTTAACAAATTCAGACAATCCTCCTGTGGTGTACAGTTTTTTTATTGTAAGTACATGAAATGTTTATTTAATGATGAAACTGATATTTTAGAATAACTGTATTGAGTACCATTATTTCAGCACCAAATATACCTCATGGATATCATACTCAAAGCATTCATGGTTTTGTAGAAGAATTAGTTGTTAGCGATGATCCTGAATACAAGTGGATCGATAAAATAAGAACACCCCGAGCCTCTAACGAAGCACGTCAAACATTATTTTTTAAACTGAGTGGAGAAGTTCAGAGGAAGATTGGTCTGAAAGCTTTAGATCTTGGTGGAAATGCTGTAATTGGGTATGATTATATTATTGAGTGAGCATTATGAATCAAAGAATTCACACATAATATAGTAACATATACATATGTCTTTGGGTACAGATATTTACAGAATTTCGATCTGGAAGGTGAATCTGGTATTGTGGCTCGGGGTATAGGTACTGCAGTTACTCTTGTGAAATTGCAGGATACATTAAACTTGCCATCTGACAATATTGAAGAGTGAGTATTCGTAATATTTTAATTTAACACATGCTTAATCTATTCTGTAAGAATAAGTTGTGGATCGATTATGCCCTAAAACTGTAATACATATTGAATTGCTTCTGACTTAGGAATGTTAATAATGTCAACAGTACCTTACAGTGTTCTGTGTTGTGAGTGGTATGCTGATTCCTTAATTAAGTATTGAAGTTTATTTGTAGAAGTATACAATCTCTTCTATTGCTTACTATTAACGAAATGCATGGAAAAATAAGAGTTTTATATGTGAAACCACATTTCTTTTTCGTCTTGTGAGAAACGCTTCCGCCACTTTTTATAGTAAAAATATTAAATCGGCTTTTTAAAGAAGAAGTACTAACATCAAAAGGGAGTATAAGTTTTATTAAATGTAGAAATGAACGTTTAATTTTTATAAATATACTTTTCGCTTGAACTATATATTGGGTGTCCTAAAAAATTATCTTGTTCACGTAGGTATTGTTTATTGTTACCGTCAGTAAAAAAAATGTAATTTTTGCAAACCTTTAGCAGATTGTACAAATTATCATTTCCAGAAATGTGTATAGAATTCTATAGTAGCTTTTCATAAATACCTAATGAGCCTATCATTCTTCTAGGACACCTGGTATATAGAAGGTAGATCGAGGTCTGATGCGCGTGCATAGAAACCAGGGCGAAATGTGTAGAAAATGGAGCACTGCGATGTACTGGAAGTAACTATAGGTACGCTACACGCGCATCCAACTTTGATCGTTAATAACTTGAAATGTCAATGACCAGTTAAATAAAAAAACTGAGAATTACATTGTATTGCGGAAGATTGTGTACTTCCAGATATATTCCGTTTCGAGAAATGTGGGGAAAACGATACAAAATTATAGAATTCAATTCAATCACTTCGGTTAAACTTTATTTTTCGACGAATGTTTTATGTCTTATGTCTTTGGTTATCGGAATTCGAATACATGAACTAATAGGTACTTTTCTTTTTACCCACCTGCATGTGTTCATATAGGGTATTCTTTTCACAACACAAAGCACAAAAGGAACATACGGGACTCGATGAGAGTATGCCGCTATATCCTGTTACTCCTACACGCATCCCTGATCCTTTTATCTCAAACATGCGTATAAAGGACAATTTTCCACGTCGCACAAGAATATTCAGAATTCCTAGACGGACGATAAAAACATTTGAACACTCATGCGACGAATCAGAAGATGGGAGAGCTAATGAAAAACCGCAAGCAACAAACGGTTTGAAGAAATCTGCAGTTTCTTACTCAAGTTTAACCGAATCGGTAATCCAAGATGCTTCTATAAGAATGATGTTAGCTCAGGAGGATGAAAGGGGGGAGGGCAACAAAAGTATTTTGGATGTTCGTATGAAGAACTTGAAAAAGTTGTTCGGTTCAAGCGATTCAGAGGGTAAAGTGATTCCACGTTTGACTAGCTCAGCCAGATTGATCAAATCTATACACAGCGTGCCTCTGGAAGATGTTAACGAGGGTCGTGAATCGCCGACAACGCTGCCTAGTAACATACAGGATGATATCGATCATTCAGAGCCTCGAAATACGACTGGTAATCCTGAAGAGCGACAAAGAGAAATGAAAGACGTTTACAAAGAGGAAATTAATATTCTAAAATTACAGTCGCAGATGAAGAACCAATATGATTCCTCGTTTGAAGAGAACACCCCCAGCTCTAATGGTTTATCAGATCAGTCTTCAATCGACAGTGCCAGCTACGACGTTTTACGTGATTCAAAGTTTTCAATCGATGACGAACTAGGAACAGGATGTAAATTTGCTAAAACACTAATGAGGTTTGACACTTTTCCTCCATTAAAAAGAAGGCCATCGCGTTTGCGATTACAAAGGGCAGATAGTGAAACGTGTCCTCTTCACGAAGAAGATACATCTCCTGTGGTGAAATTTGTGTCTACAAATCAAATACCGTTTAATTTGGCATCACGAATTGTTCCTATTGAAAATTCATATCCTTCGGAGGCAAAGATAGAAGGAAATGATAGAACTATCGGAGCGGTGACTGAAAATGACGTTTTTGAGAATGTTGTGTCGACAACAAAGATTAATGAAAGTGTTGGGGGTGATGTGCAAAGCCAACAGAGCAGTGATTCGCAAGATTTTAACCATCCTCTTGCGACCAGCACACCGGTCGAAAACTTACCCCCATTCTTTTTAGAAATTGAACAACGCGAATCTGCATCGATTAATGAAAAAAGGGAACCTGTAATTAACATTCATCAGAGTACCTCAGCCGATATGGATAACATAAACGATGATCTGTCTTACGTGGATGAATCCGAGGTATCCGCGTCTGCGTATTCTTTATTGCAAAGTGCGACCAACACGGAAAGAAAAGATAAATTATCCCTTAAGCAAATATATAAGGCGGATAGACTGCCTTCTTCGGCGGAAGAAGTTGGTAATGATTTCCGTAGAGATTCTTTTAAGAATAGGGAACGTTTTGATAAGTTAGAAGAGCATAATCTACTGAAATTTGCTACGTCTACGCAGTCGCTTCCATCGCTACAGCAGTTTCAGTCTCTGACAACTACAGAGTCTCACGTGGCAGAAGATACGGATAACAGAGCCACTGCGGAGTCTATGTCGAAAACTTCGTCCAGCATTGAAAGTTTAATACAGTCCTCGTGTAACGATGTACACGACACAGACCACAAGAACAGGCAACGTAGGATGTTGGACTTGATTCGAATAATCGACACAAAAATGATGGAACATCCCGAAGATTACAACGGCAATAACAATGGCCGGTTCAGAAAAAAGAAAAGAGATAGACTGTGCAGAAACGTTCATCCCCGGAATTTGCGGAAATGTTTGCACAACAGATGCCTGAAGAGACGTCTTCAAGTGTACAATCCTTCGGATCTTATACTACCTATGAATGAATCCATACCACCACCACCGTTCACGCCTGATTCCTCTTCCTACAATTCTTCTCTCGAGAGCATAATCATTAGCGACACTTTAATTAAATCACGCTCACGCAGAACGACCGAGTCGTTCAGCTCGAAGCGAAGTTTCACCATTAAAAGATCTGTAGTCGATTCAAAGTCAAATCATGAGAGCGCTGCCAAGGAATTAACCGTAGACACCCATAGCAGCGATTCGCTTAGGAATAACAATAGCGTCATAGAAATGACAGAATTAAAACCAAACGATACTAACCCTTCAACGTCACCCACATCCAACGATCATGCGACACATAAGAGCCACACCATTTGTAATATAAGCGAGATATCGAACAATGATGAATTTACTAATAGTACTAACACTGCTAATATTACTGACAACTCGTGTGTGTCCCATCCTTTTCCCGATCACAGGCAACAAGACGAGGCGTCTCTAAGTCCAACTTGTCCACTTCCGGCTGTTTCTTCTATGGTCTCAAAAGTATGTCAAGTACCAACGACCAAGGCACAGCCTGCAGTGTCATTGCATCGGAGGTCCAGTGACTCTGACTTGAGCATCACTCCGAAAGGTAAGCTTCATAATCACAAAACAGTCACAGTAATCGTGATTTAATTAGATTCTCTGTACAATCTGCAATTTATTGCAAATAGATTATATAGAAGCATATTAATAAGTTGTATTTTTTGTCGCGTAGTGCTCCAAAATGCACTTTATTCATCGATACACATTGCCCTTCAGGTAGTTCATTGAGGGCCATGATTCAAATTACAGGGTGCCTCATAAAGTGAGTTATATCCGGCAAAGAAGAAATTCCCGAACCAAAAATATCATAATTCATGATGTTTCCACATGGTTATAGGTAATCATTTTTTTTACATTATTTACTTCTTTGCCTGTATCTTGCTTAGGGTAAATGGTATCTAACATAGTAAGAAGTAGCGATATCACTTTATGAGACATTCCTTTTGTAAAAGAAAACCATTTATTGTATATAATTAAACATTCATTTGACAATTGAAGAACCAATTACGACGTATGTTATAGGTAATTCCATTGGAGCAAATGATAGATCCATGACCGGATTCCTGAAGACGTCGACGGCTGTGATAAGAACCATGAATCAGGATGCATTTGAGATGTTAGAGTATCCATTCATCACTATGCAACATTATCCACCAGGATTTATTTTACATATCGGTAAGACATTCAATTTAAAATACATCAGTACTCGTGTATATCCTTATTGAAAAACTTACGAATAGTGTGTGTATATTTGAGACAGGTGGTCTTGTAAGCTCAAGGTCAGTCAAGTTACTAGAGAGAATAAGTAACTTGGAAGAGCCGGAAAGTCGTGACGCCTGGTGGAAAGAAGTTAGGATGGAGGTTCGATCACATGCAAGGGCATTAGCATGTAATGTGGTAATTGGTTACAGAGAAGAAACAAGTATTTGGTGAGCCATTCTACAATCGACATTCATTTCTATTCCTTGTTTCGTTAAACGTCAACATTTGTTGTTGTTCCTTGTTACAGTGACGATGTTTGTGTGCTGAACGCATACGGTACGGCGGCCGTCATTAATCTCTACAACTCGAGTCAGGACACGGATAGCGTTTTTATCGGTAAAGGACAATCAGGATCAGTAATAAATCCCGCTGAAGTAGAACGAGAGAAGACACAACAGAAACCAGTACCTGTAAAAGCAGAAAAATGTGAAACTGATTCGTCAGTGACGACCTCGATACATCAAGGTGGTAAAGTGAGGCACACATCCGAGAGTAAAGATCACGAGGTTCAGTGCCAAAGTAAATGCAGCCTCTGTCACTTACCCTACAACGAGGCGAGCGTGCCTTTTCGCGTGAACGTGTCGAAATGTGTAATATGCAAACGTGCCAGGGTACCGGACGTGATGTTCACCACCATCGAAATTCCGGAAAACGTGTCGACGACCGGAAGAGGATGTATTATACAAGCCACCGTGTGCAAGACCAAAAAGGATCTCAGAGGAGAATTGAATGCGAAGGAAATATCAGATTGCTTGCCATTTTTAGAATATGAGTTACATAGTCTGCTGTTAAATAAATTAAAGGTTAAGGGAATGAACGCCATATTTGGTTTGAAGCTACAAGTCTCTGTTGGAGAACGCTTGATCATCGGTATGGCTGTCGGCACTGCTGTCTTTATAACCGCGTTACCCACTCATTCTGTACCACAAATTGTTTCTGGAAATTCGTGGCACAAAGAAGAACAGTTAGCAGATATTCAAAAGACTTTAATGGAGACCGTCAAGAAGAATAGAGAGTTCTATCGACTTAAACCCGTCGGGGTGGGTGTTTTATCTGTTAATACCTATTATTTCCGAACGTTCCGGGAGTGTTAGTCAATGACTTGTTCATTACAGGATGTTGAAAATGGACGGATTACAACATCCGACACTGACGAATCCGATGAAGATCTCCCTGACTTAGATTTTAGTGTTGGTACTAGAGATACTTGTGTACTGGAAGTGGATGACATAGAGGATATGGATAGAATATCATTGTTGATGGACGACAGACCACCTGATGATTTTCATGTAGTAAACACTCAAACGATTCCCGGTCTTGACGATCTGGAGATCGTTAGGAATTTACAGATGTTCACGCAGATCTCTAGAACCAAAATTCCTTCGGGACAATTTGCATCTATGCCTTCAAAATGCTTCACTAGGTTACTTCAGGTATTTTTCTAACCTAAAAATGGTCTTTTTGTTTTTTACTAAAAACGATGCTAATATAGTGATCTGTTTATTCTTCCAGTCTGTATACTTTAAGTTGAGGAAAATGATTCCCTGTGCCCTTTGCGATATGCAGTTTAAGTTAGCACTTCCTGAACCAGATGAGATACAGTTCACAGTAATTGGAATGGCACTTGGCTTAGGTGACCCAGTAAAAATGAACAAATGCAAGAAGAAGCTGATGACTCATTCTATGAGCAAGGATCAGGTGAAGAAATCAGGTAAATAATTCTATAATGTTTATCCGTGTTATGATTGAAATATTTACTAGATTACTCTATATTTTCAGACGACACTGATATGATATTTAATCTGGACGTGGATCATGCTGAGATTTCGTCGGACAATGCATCTAGTGGTGTTACAGTGAACTCCTCTAAGTTAACTAATACTCTAAGTTTGAGATCCAGGACTCGTTCGCCATTGCGGTCGAAGATTCACACAATTCATAAACACAAACATGTAAATATCTGTACTGAAACGAGCATATACAGGGTATTTTAAATGTTAACTTATATTTCGCAGGTGCCTTTAAAAGGAAGATACGGTGTAGACATAACGCCACTGTCTTATTTACCGGGTGGTCGGATAGATAGATATTTAGGGAACTTGAACTTCTTCTTTATTCGCGAAAGCACGTCAATCAGAGAGGTTCGTTCGATGTTCAGCATCCGGTATTTAATAAAGGTATAAGCTAATATAAATTAACGGAAGCATTTAATTATTACAGAACGGTGGTTTGAGCGGTTTCACGCACAGTTTCATAACGGAGGTGCTAGCAATTGTTCGTGCACACATAACCGCCTTGGGTGGTAACGCAATGGTGGCATTTTTCATGACCAAATGTGTGCTTCTTCACAGCCCCCACAAAAATCAGGTAAGACTAGCAATCATTAAACAACATAATGGGTATACCGTTTATATATAATTAAAATGTGTACCATTAATGGATATAAAGTATCGGAAAGTCTTAGGTTCGTTCAGTGAGGTTAGATATTGAGGTTAGGAAGAAATAATTTCTGTGTTATTTTTGTTCCATCAAATTTAGGGTCAGTGTCTAATAAATGTCGGCGGAGACGTGGTGTCCGTGTCGTACTTCGCGAACGAGAAGCACTGCGGAATTCCAAACTGCTGACCTCAACCTCCCCATTCAGCGCCGCCATAGCTGCACTGCGAGGCCCAACGCCGAAAGTTTGATTTCTCAACGAACGTTGTTAGTCGCCTCGGACGAACCGTGATTCATTATCCTGTGATAGGATAGGGCTTGTAAATATTCGAACTCCTAGTAATAAGTACTTGATTACTTGAATCGCGAGAATTCGTTTGACGGTAGATAACGCTCACAGGTGTTACTTTAACGAAGCGGCTTAGAGTAAATATCGTTCAATCACACGACGCACACGCGCGATCCAGCGATTTTAAGGACACATTTAAAGCTTTGATGATCAATTAGGTGCCTTCAGGATTGTACATATAGTTTGCGAGGGATCTAGTTGCCAACCAACGAATTAGTTATCGTTACAGGCAGACTGTATATGATTCGGGCATCCGAGAGAAGCCCTTTATTTTTATTGTAACATTCAAATTGGATCTAATTATTCTCTTATAGCGATATATTGGACCTCCGGAATTAATAGGTTCGCGGTTTGAGTTTAAAAATTGTATAATATGATTTGTTTTCGTTATGAAATCCTATGGTTGTCGTTGATAGAGGATTTCCACGAGAAAATTAAATTACTGAGGGATATGTATCTCAGTCGTTTGCAATATTGTTGTTTTGAATGATTGACGTCGGTAGGAAAATTGTGTTTGTTTCCGTTGAAGTGCGACGAGAATATGTCCAGTGGCTTGAAAAATATTGAAATTCTGTAGATACGTAGAACGATGAAAAAAAACCTGTACACAAGCAATTTCCATTTTGATGGAACGAAAAAGAAAAAAGATTCTTTATGTTTCTCAAAGTTGAGTCGTACAAGTCGTGCTGAAATAGAATGTTGGATAGGTTTATGGAAATATATCTTGTACATTGGATTGTTATGCATGCGTCTTGAACCTTTTACACTCAGTTGTTGTTTGTCGTTATTAACTTAGTACGGTTACTCCGTGGGATGAGCATGGTCAAAACGATTTTACGTTTTATTTTTACACAGTCGTTAATCACTCCTTTTGTGTTGACAATGCGATCAAATAAAATTGTCGAAACAAACGATTCCTGTTTTTCTGCAATTCTTCGTCCGATGGAGCATGGTTATTACGGTCGTCATGATGGATTTCAATTAACCGCTTAAGAAGCAACACTGTTTTCTTTTCTATCCGCGTAAAAATGTTGGAAGGTGAAAACAATCTTGTAGATTTTCATAAGACTTGTATTAGTATTATAGGAGAAATCAAGTCCGTTGAAAACTTAGTTACACCGAACAATGAGATTCAATTAAAACAGTGTGTATATAGAGGTAGCTGGCGTTTAATGTTCAATTACTCTCTTCTTTAATAATTTCAACTAAAAATGGGAGTAACCCGTCTGTCACGGTTCGCTTCGTTTACTGCTTTGGCTAAAGAATTTATTTTTGCAAGAAGAAACGATTATCCTATTCGGCGTTTTGTTCAACCAAACGTGGAACAGCACGCTCGATACATAAAAACGCGGTGAGACACTATAAATGGGAACATTTATATGAAATTTTGTTCGATTAGCTCGAAAACAAAAAAATCCGTAAATTATATCATTTCATAGCTCAACGATGAGACGATCGATCGATGGGAGGTAAAGTGTGTATGTTCAATATCTTCTTAAAGCGTAACACGATTGTGGCCCGGCTAACGACGCCTTCCAAAGCGTAGGAATACGTGATCGACGTCCTGTCTTTTCACGCCGCTGTCCAGTAACGGAATGCTTTCATGAAAACCTGTGAATGTCACAGACACACATAATGTACCATCGTGACCTATTCTATTTAGATAGGTTCGTAATACATGTCAGACCGTCTACCTGTTATGTGACTCTCTTTATCGTCGATGTAACTCTCCATCTCCGAACCAAGCTCGTATATCCTGGAAAGGGCGGCGCAAACTTTCCGGATCCTTGGTGGAAGATCATCGAGAAATCCTGGATTGCACTGGCTCGGCAGAGCTGCCAGGACATTGCTCAAAAGGATCGCCATGGTTGTCACCGATACGAGGATCACCATCGTTGAGCCCATCGCTTTTGATCCTTGAACACCGATTTTCAGCCGATTGCAATACGAAAACAATACTGAAGGAACTTAGTGGAATTCTTAAGTAGTTATAACCGAATATTTTTCCGTCGATAAAAACCATTTTCCTCAGAGTTCTTCCTGTTCAGGAGAATGAACTTTGTCTGGTGAGACTAGCTCGCGAAGCGTAAAGTAATACAGAACTGATAAACAATTCAGAAGTTAATTAACCAGAGGTGGTCGCGTTGTTTTAACGGGATTACACTTCGGACGGCGTGGAGCGTATACAGTGGATTAAAAACAAAATGGACGAACTTCTCGCGACAAGAAGATTAAGTTTGTTACGTATGAACACGGTTGGCTGGAGTCTAGAGGGAAACCAATTTTCCAGTAATATATGTTTCTCATTAAATCGTCTGGTACTATCATAAAACCGTGAATAATAAAGCAAAAACCTAGGGTGGTTTTTCGTCTTGGTATAGACGAGGGACTAGAATTGAGGGGTCTCGTAAAAAAATACGACCCTCGATAATTGTTTTTCTTTCCAAGGGAATGAAAAAAAAATACTCTGGCATCTTCAAGAGAATCTTAAGAATTGATCGATTTTCTTTTCAGAATAATTCATGACACAGGCATGTTTCTTGATGGAGTATAAGTTTTGACTGTTTACTAGAATCTGTCGTTGTCACGAAAAACCGAAACGTACGAGACAAGGGTAGTTTTTGTCACGAACCAAATAAGAATTTATTGGGAGTATTATGCTTTCGCTGATGTTCAGGGACTGTTAAATAAATATACAACCACGAAAAAACAATTGAAGATGTTCCACGGCTTGTATGCATCGAACTCGAATAATCCTCAAACATTTGTGTCAGAGGACAGAATGAAGGACAGGGGTGTCGGGTTTGATAGTAGTTCTGAAGAAACTGCGAAGGAACGGAAAGTTCGGAATGCGTGGGGGGATCGTGCGCGAATAAAGCGTCCGCTGTTTGTCGTGGCCATGGGGAAATCGGACGTGGAGGACTAGTGATGGTATTGTGTTACACAAGACGGTCACGGAATATCGAGTAAATAAGACTCGTTGATCCGAATGTGATCTTACAAGTGAGCTCAAAGTCGGGGGAAATCGTGTTATTGAGTTTACGTGCCCGGCGTCCCTAATAGTTCCTTCGCTCTGCCCCCAACGGGTGCAACGGGCATCGGCGGTAGTTAAATCCTTCCTGGTGTAGATAAAAAACAGCAAACATAAGTAATCGAAGTTGTGATAAACAATAAATAGATCCATTTTTTTCGGTACTGTTCGGTATTCCTCAGATTTACTTGTTCTTCGGCTAACGTTCGAATTCTCTAAAGAACCATATTGCGGTTTGCGTTAGTGATCGTTACCGTAAGGAACCTCTTTAATTCTCTTCGCATTATATTGAAGTGCCGGAGAAGATTTGATACATACATGGATCGCACGTTCCTCGAGAGCCAGCCATTTTAAGCTTATTACCGAAACTGCGCGAGTAAGTGTCGAATAACCACAAATTCGATAACCTTAGTTAATAGTGCGTTAACGCTGAAATAAAACACCGTCATACGGAGAATAAAAGAAAGATAACTGGAACAAAATTATTTCGGATCTAAGTGATATGCCGCAATAAAGGATCAGAATGACGCAGCCGCGTAAATAATTCGACAATCGTGTTGCGACAATTAATAGCCGGAATTGGGAATTATTATGGGACTGTTACGTTCACGTATAATTGCGTCTCCTGCGGCGACGCAAAGATATTGTCCTTTTCCGTGTTTTCGGCGGTTAATTGAAACGCCACTGTGTTAATCGAGATATAGTCGCTCTCCGATCATGCGAACCATTAATCATAACGTTCGATGGATTATAAATCAGCCCCAGAATTGTCCTTTTCCTTGTCCGAGGATTATGACTCTTCGGCGTCGGGGATTCTTTCGACGTCACGTGACTGGTAATGAAAAAAGGCGGAACATAATCATGAAAACGCCCAAAGACCGATTAAAAGAAATTAAGTTCGTTTAATCTTTACGAAGTCCCGTCGAGATCGAAAAATATGTTAGAAGATGTAGCGATTATGTGTAACAATAAGCGATCCACTATTTTCTTTTTATAAACTAGTAACATAATTTCAAATACCGTCCCGTCGTGGTTGCGAGCCGTAAATTACACGGCAAAGACAATACCACGTGTTTTATCTTGCCCCGTGGTTTTTATAAATTTCAATCTACCCCGTGTTCCGTGTTCCGCCCCATAAAATACCCGCCCGTCCACCTGTAATTCCGTTCACCTAAATAAAACAGCGGGAAATTGCGCGCCGTATGTAATCGCGTTACGCGGAAACATCCTCCTCTTCTTCCAATGCTCGAGAATTCCAGCGTCGTTCCACGACTCCGATTCCCGAACCGACACCTAACGACGACCAGAACACACGAGAGTCGTTGTTGCTCTTATTAGCGGAAACATCCAACGGAAACGAATATTCTTGCGTGCTCCGATCGTACCACGGCGTGTGCATTAATCATTCGAAATATCGGAGGAGACAGAGAAGATATCCAAAGCGGCGAAATTCGAGGTAGAAGAAAGTCACTCGCGAACCGTGAAACCACAGCAGATAGTGGTTTGTTCTTGGAGTTGAACCAAGAATGCCGTGCAACAGGACGCCAACGTCTGACCTAATTCGATCTGTACCACTGGGCCGCAGTGGAAAAGCCAAATGATCAAACGTTCACGAGCAACGATCGTTCCGAAGTAAAATTCGATTGAATCGTACCTAGTGATCGATGTTCAATGATTTTTTTATGGACAGAAGTGGATGGAACACGTTTGGTATATTTCCCCAATATTTATGAAACTGAAGTTTCTGTACCGTTTTAACGGGGGGGGGAATAAAACCGATTAAAACCTACGTTGACGTTGGACTCTCCTTTTCTCCCACGCTCGATCTCCGAGAAAGTTTCGAATATCCACGAATCGGAAGAACAAAGAGGAACGGGGTTCGTTTGTCTACTGGCGACGATTAAGTCCGTAAGAACGAAATTCCTCCGGATTACGCGGGGAAAAGTCCGATGGCGAATCTCGACGCGAGACACCTGATGCTCGGTAGAGATGCTACACACCTAGCCCTCCCTATCCCACTCTACCCCCGCGGACACAGATCGATCAAGAGGGCAGCGAAGACATCGCTCGTGGAATTGTCGGGGAGGAAATGGATGCCAGTTCTTAATCGAGTTTAGTTCTGAAATATCGCCACGGTTCGATTCGCGGTGGTGCTCGTCTAAGTATTGTCGTACGCTTTCGTACGACAATGGGAGCGGAGGATCTCGTGGGGGCTGTTGGTTCGGTGAGCGACCAGTTTCCTGAATCCTTGAATATTTTGGTACGTTAACAGCTGCATAAATGGGAGAAAACAGAATTAAAATTCCTGTGTACTCAACATCCCTTCAGGCCACGTTACTGTTAATCTTGAACAGCTCGAAGTCGTCAGAAAGAAGAGTCTATCCGGTAATCTTTCCCCGTATTTTCGTTAAGTTCAAATCAATTCAATTCCAGCAATTACATAACAGGAGCTATTCAATCCGTCGCGAAGGGATCACGGACGAGAATATCTTCGATCCGAAAGTGTATGTACGTCACGAAGAGTCTCCGACATGCATCGGGGAGAGATTCACGGAATCGGGATCGAACGAATTCCATGCATCGGAACAATGCCGTCGCAGACAGTCGGGCGCGGAGTTGAATGGAATACGAAGAAGACGGCTGCGTCGATGTAATGTATGTAATGTACATACATGAGCGCGTTTGGAACGTCGAATAGGATTTATTCCAAGTGAACAGACCACTCACGCACGCATGATATTCAATGGTAATCCCCGCGGAACAGATTCGATATCGCGTGAAACGAAAAACTGGGGGCGCAAAATGCTTCACGGGAACACGGAAAGAGATCTGCATAATTGAGTCCAGGAAACTCTGTAAGTCAGTTTGTCCGCATTAGAAGCTGATTCGAGTCAGGTGTTCTGGAAAATTAGTTTCATCCGCTGTGACAATGTTATCTCTACGTTATCCAGTTAACTCGAAGTCTTCAAATATAAATTAAGAACACTTTTCAACGGTGCTCATTAAGAGACCAGTTTCGTACATATAACCTTTGCAATGAATTTGCTGTCCGTTAGTTGGAAACCGTAACCTGAATTACTACAACGGTCATTTGTAAGAAAATATTCGATGTGGTTGAAATAAATGCAGCGACTGAAAGAAATTCTTAGGAATTTAGTCACCGTATTATACAAACTGGCATGAGCATAGCCAGGTAATTAGTCAGGGGGGAGGGGGCCAGTGGCTTTGACTACGCCCATGCATACTCGTCTGTTTAACTTGTGGCTAAAAATTACCGTGTTTATAAGTTACCTGCACAAAGGTGTACGATAATGTTTACTTGGAAATCTAAGAAGTCCATAAGACAGACTATGCCGTCAGATTAAAAGAACGAATTAGACATCGACAATTCAGACGAATCTCTTCCCCCTCTGAACGCCCTCGACGAATAAACTCGTAACACCGGCGTGGGCCACCATCCGGTCCAATTAATCTCAAATATTTTCAGGAACCGACGTAAGTAATGGCTCAAGCAGATGACGAAACACACCGGGGTGGAGCCCCCCCTTCTCTGTACGCCTACGTCACTAAATACACAACATCCCTTTCATCCACCGTAATTATATTCGAGACTATAAAAAGACGGTTGTATCCAGCAATATCCAGCCGGGCAAGTGTTCCACAGCGACCGAGGAATATTAACTTCGGTCATCGAACAAGAGTCGAGTTCTCCTCCTTGCCCCCCCCCTGCTCGGTTAGGACAAGGTGCGCGAGTTTAAAAAGTTTTAATTAAATACGTGTCCCGATCCCTGTTGCACTTTCGAACCAATATTATTAGTGAGATTTAAATGGTCACAAGCTACATGTTACCGGTACTGATCAATTCAGTATAAAATAAACTTTTCAATGCATCGTGTTCTAAACGATTGTTTACCTAAACAATGCTTAAAATCAACGGTCTAATTTTATCAGTGCTCCAAGACTTTTGGAAACAAAGATTTTACAAGTAAATTTGCAAGACTCGTAAAATTCCAGTCATTCTTGTAATCCAGTTAATAATAATATTACTCGTGTAAATTGTAAAATCTGTTTGCTCGACAGAAGTCGACCAGTCACAACTTCTAATCTGTAAATTCACCGAGACAGCATCAATTGGTGAACTATTCTGCAACAGGCACCCCCTGTGTCGCGTCCGTGGGCGACGTGTGTCCCGAGGTGCCCGGTTATTCCGATTCAGGAACCTCGAAGACACGTCCTGTCGACGGGACGTGCATCGGAATTCGCAATAAAATAAAGAACGGGGTCTCGTTCGACACTCTAAACGCGCGTCTCGCCGCGAGGACAAGCTCGAGACATCGCTGTTCCTCGTACGATTTTCTCTCGAGTCGTTCCCAAGGGTGTTTCTCTCGCGAGCAGAATTAATGTTACCGCGGTGCACCCGCCATTTTTTATCTGTCACATAAGAATCCTTCGCGTGGTTTCTCGTAAATACGTATCTCAACAACGATTTCCGTAACAATCTCACGGTTTCATTTTGGCCAGACAGACTGAATTACGAGACGTCGAGGGAGGGGTGGTCGAGATGTTTACTCTGGACTGGGGACAAATTTACGGGGACACTCGCGGAGGTGTGTAAACATTGGGAACTTTTAACGTTTGTTCGGCCCCTGTGCGAGAAAGTGATCCAACGTGAATATTTTTTCGGGACGTTCTTTCGGTAATTCTGTTTTCTAACAAAGAAAATGTAACGTCGTGGGATTCAGTCGGGGAACAGACTGAAAATAATTATGAATTTTTATTATTTTATCGCCATTTCCGTATGTATAGTGACGAATGTTGAGCGTTAATATACGTTTGGGACGAATGTAAAATATGGCAAAGGCGGTTATAAAATTGGGGGAAATTGACTTCCGCGGAGGATTTCTACGTAATCATACGACACTGACATTAATTTGTAATGACTATATAATGCAATTCCGTATTGTCGGCATTGTTAATGGTACAATCGTATTATGTATACTTTGTAGCAACGACGTCGAGGCATGGCGTAAGCAGTTAATACCGCGAAATCCACTCCCCCTCCCGCCCCTGTAAAATGATGATTGAATTAAAAACGATGAAAACTCGTGTAATATAAAACTTCGGGAAAGTAGCACTAAAGTTGCGATAAAAAGTCCAGCGAAAGTCACGGATCGTGATATTTAAATGAATGACTAATAAAGACCGCGATACGAAACAGATTAAAGAATTGATGGGGAAGCTTAACGAAGGCTCGATCAAAGAACGTGACAGTATTTCTTTTTGTGATCCCCGTGAGTTCATGCATCGGTTTACGAAAAAAAGAACATAATAAATATATCGAGTCATTTAGATTGTTTCAAATAACAAATAACTATTTTTACTTTTCATTTTAAATACCGAATAAGAAAATGTCAAATTATCTAAATAAAAATCGATTCAAATAATGCCCAACTCCGACCACCGAGAACAGTTAAAAAACAATTTCATTCAATGAGACGAAAATAATAAATAACGCGTAACCTATAATAATCAACAAATAATTAAAATTGTATTCTCCAAATGAATGGTTCTATTATTTCAGATTATTCATTTAGACATCTTGAAATAACAAATACCTATTCCTGCTTTTTATTTAAACATACCAACGAAAAAAAAGTATCTAATCATATAAACAATGGCCCCTCAAGTAAAATTTTCTCCCCTCAGCACTGACAGCCCGAAAAATCGTCGTAACGTTCACGAAAATAACGATATATGTACCTATTGCCCAACTCCGTAGATCCAATTAGCTGCAGCCGATCGAAGTTTCCAAGATCAGTTTGTCGCGATCCGTTCCGGTTCTGTCACCACTTCTCTTGCCTGGCGTTGCACACGGTCTTAAGTGAATACCACGAGGAGTTCGATGATGGATTTTCCGCCGATGACGTCTACGTGATCCAAGGGTATGGTTGATAGTGGTGTGATTCGCGAGGGTCCCAGCCCCTTAAATACGCGTCTTCGTTTGTCCGCGGCCATGCGCGTTGGTCCGAACGGGGCGAAATCGCACGCATATATCGCGCACACCCCTAACCACGCTGTATTGCTGGTCCCCCCCTCGCTGGTTGACGTACATTTTCAATTTTCCCGTGACACTGTACGATGAAAATTTCATGGGTTACACACGCGGTCGTGGTTGCGCAATAAACACACGTCCCACCCCTATAATACAGACCACGGACACATTGTGTTTGTCGCGGGCTTGGAAACGACATTTTTAACGGGAGCGCAACTGGTTGCAGGGAGGAGCTTCCTCCGTGGAAACGACGACTATCGTCAATATTTCAGCAGGTCACCGTGGAACTTTCGAATTGGAGCCTGTTTGTTGAGCCGTTTAGCAATGAGAATCTTCGAGGGGAAGGGGGGTTGTGGATCAACGAAATCCTTGCAGGAATGTCGAAGAATGTCGAGGTTGCTCGAATACGTAAAGCGTACAGACAATAGCAACGATGCATAAATTCTTAAAAAATTAAATTACATTACCAGCACGTATTCTAAGGAAAATATCCAGGTAATTTATCATTGTTCCACCGTACGAGGTGCTATTGATCATTATCGAACGGAACAAGGGTAGAAGGTCGATGATACAGTCCGTGTGTATCATTCGGTCGGTACGAGAGGAAAATTATTGAGAGGGTATTCGTGGTGGGGGGTTATCCTGGTTTTTGGTCACGCACCCCTCGGGACACCGAACAGTTTTTGTTACGAAATCGCCGGTTATACCGTCTGCTCGCGGTTACGTTCCCCTCTCCCGAAGTTTCGCGATTTAATGTTTCAATGTTTTCCCCGATCGCAGTGCTCCTCCCTTGTTTCTTTTCGTATTCCTCCTGACACAGAAACCTTTTTTTTTTTTCTTCGTTCGCGGAACGTCCCTGAAAAAACCAGGGCGAAAGAAGAACCTTCGGAATTTTATTTCCCTTCGCGATATTCTAACCTACCCCTTTTTCCCTCTTTTCTATTCTCTTCTCTCTTCATCTTTTCTCGTTTCATGATCGAAAATAACGCTCGTGCACGCCCCTCCATACGCTCACAAGTATTAGGACAGTTATGGAACACCTATGCAACAAATGTTACGGGGCATTACGATATTGTTTTCAAATTATTCAAATTTATTTCAAGGTAAATTTCGTATCACTTTAAATGGATTGTAGATTTATTTTTGTATACTAAATGGTAGTTAATACAATATTTTTCTCCTCTTGGGGGTGGAGGGGGGGGGGGCAAAATTTAATTTGTTTCGTCTAGGGTAGGGTAAAGGCCAATTTTTTCCATTTTCCTGCGCCCCCTTCCCCTGGCTACCCCAGTGTTAGGAGGTCTTAAAGCTCGATGGAAAATGGCTTGTCATTTGTGAATTGAAACACGTGACCTGAAACAGAGGAAAACTCTGCTTAGTTCATGATCCACGCCCAGTTTAGTTCAAAACGTAAACCACAACAGACGATGTTCGTAGTCCTAGTTTTAGTTACAGTGAAAAAATATTAGTCGGTTGAAGTTAGTGTGACGGGGTAAGAGAAGAAGGTCTTTCTGTTCTAGGAGTGTGTTTATTTTCGGTTATTTTTCGTGGTAATTGTGGACGATGTGCATGATTGCATGTGATATGTGCTTGAGAAGATACACGGAACATCCAACGTGCGGGTAATAGACAGTGAAATAATACTCTCACCAGACTTAATCTTGAAATTATCATACGGAAAGAATACTTTTGCTTATAAAAGGAACATCGCTAGAAAACGCTTCTTATTATTTTTTGCGCCTTAATAATGTCTCCTTATGTAATAATAATCATTCAATGGTAGTGTACGTAATACATATATCATCCAGAGCTCGTTCAAGTATCTCGTCAAACGTAAAAAAACAAAACAAAATAATTCATCGACTCGATTTATCATCATTTGCTACCCGGGATCCGCTCGAAAATCGCAGCGTAGTGTTTCGGGATATGAAGTCGAGGGCGAAGTTGCTCCGTATTCTTCGCGAATGTAATCCCGCCAATACCGGGGACGAGAGCTGGTCGTTAAGTAAAACGATTCGACGTGAATAAAAGGTGAGCGAATGATCACCGTGAAATTTCGAGCCAACGAACCGTTTTACGTTTACGTTTACTCTCAGAGGAGAATAAAAAAAAAAAAAATCACCTCCCCGGAAGCGATCTCGCGAAAAAAAGGATCGAAGCAATTTTCCCGTGATTAAAAAAAAAAGAACGAGACACCGCGGTGTACATACACGTCGGGATATTGATATGTATCGAAATAATATGTATATATATTCTGGGAATAAATCTGCTTCTAATCTGAAGAAACAAACAAAGAGAATTGGGAATAGCATTGAATATCCTATACGTTGATCGTTGATTGAACAGCGATACACGGTGGACGATTAATAATAAAGAAGAAATCGGAACGGGACACGGCGCAATAAACCACGGAATGGCGAGAGATGGGCAAACAACCGGGGCAAAACGTTCGGTAAACGAGATCGTCTTTTTCGGCGATAATGATACCAGCGAGCGAGGGAGGGGCCACGGAAAACCGTTTGTTTCCACGTAACGGTGGGCGGACGAAAAAGGTGACCCTGTGGTTCGCCGAATATGGCTTATCGCATTTCTTATTATTCTTTTCGGGATCGAATTCCTTTCTTTATGGGATGGGGGGGGGGTTGTAAGAAATGTTTGTTTAATTACGAGTTTAGAGTCTCATCAACAGCCAAGGTTATTGTTTTTATCTTTCAATTTTACATTTTAAGAACAGCTTTTACAAAGCCTGTATTCCACCTTTAAATACTTTTTACGAATAAACGAAACACATTTTAAAACCAAATTTCATCGGGGATAAATACATTTATCGTTCAGTTTTCGTGAGTTACGGTACAATGGCCTGATAGAAAGAGTTCAATGAAACTGAGAGCTTTCATGAACAACAACCGAGAAATATACACTGTAATCTCATTATTCGACGATCATTCAGAAAAATTCTCGTTAAAAGCGTTTACAAACGGGCATCGTTGTTATTGGAAAGTGCCGTAACACGTAATTAAGAAATGTTCCATGAATATTTACAGCGCCGATATATGCAAATTACGAATAATTACAATGATGCACGAAAACATTTGCATTTAATGTACGTTCCTTGTCCATCGAGGCGACTGTTGTTTTATTTTTTTTTTCTCCCGCGTACAATTATTTCTCGGGCGTGTATTAGACGATGGATCAGGAATCAAAGAAGAGGAGAGCCAAAACCGCGAGATGAACTACTCCGTTCAGAGGGTTCCAGTCCGGTATGACCGTTCCTAGGAGGAAACGACTCTTTGAGTGCCTCCGGGATACTTGATCGTTTCACAAAAATTATATTACTGGGGTTATTCTACTTCGACGAACGGTAATGGATCGATAGTTTATTTTACGTGGTGAGGTACTATTTTGGTATAGGAAGTAACTTTGCGCACGTAAGTAGAGTTTTTCATTTTCTTGTCAATAGAGAAATAGAGAGACAGAAAGGGAGAGAGAGACAGTCTGTATAATCTTCCACTTTTAAGTGCTTTCAGCTTGAACGTATTTAACGCGGGAAAACAATAGACTGATTACCATAACGATTCTAGAGTTAAGGGCACCTATCTACACGTGACCGATTTCATTGTGCGCTGTAGATGCTCGAACGTAGTGAAAGTATATGAAAATTCATGGATACTTTCGTTTCGATAACACTCATACGATTAGTCATACGACTTTTTTCCCTGAATCGTAATATACTACGTACGTACGTGTACAGATTTCAACGGCTATTAACTACGACGAATACTTTGTTTCTAAATATTAACATATATCGATATTAAATATTCGAATTAACACAATCGATTCTTAATTATATATTTTCATTATAGAAATTTGTAAACTTTATTTCACAACCAATAGCTTACATATGTATATTATAATCTATCGACGAATAAAATATGTTTCCTGCGATTTTAACTCACGCCGGCTTGATATTACAAAATTTTACGAACCGAATTTCTGAAGCTGCATATACGCTAACACCAACAATAAAAATCTAAACAAGTCACGGTATGAGTTCGAAATATTATATACATATATACCATAAAATACTTCGTCGTATTCTAATCTAAAAATTCGAAAATAACCATTCATCGGTTTCCTCGGACCTTCACTATGACCGTTTAAGGGTTAACAGAGTTGATCGAGTCGTTTGGATCAGGAGCAGTCGATCCGATCCAAATCACACATACTCCCCCGTTTCATCGATCCTTCTCAACCGATCGCAAATAAACGGCGAGACCCACGAAATAACCGATACATCGGCGAGGAAAATGGCTGGTGTTTCGGTCGTTCGGACGAACGCCAGCACAACGAACAATCTTTCTTCCATAATCGTATGCGACGACCTACGGATCAAGATTTATTCAGGAAGTAGATCGATCACGTGACCAAATACTTTTACATACTGTCGAACCCGCGGCGCGATCCGTTCTCAGTTTCGTCTTGGGCCAATTTCGATTCGCGTGAACCGAGAGGGATATACACACACACGACACCGTAGGGACCCGCCGTGTCCAGTCTTCGATTCGTGATCCAAGTTTACCTCCGATTACAACAAAAGAGAGCCGTTAAGTCATACCTGAACACCCCATACTCGACCAGGATTCGTTTGATTCGAGCCAGCCGGAAGAGTTTTTCCGCTAAGTTTAATCGTAATGGATTATCCACGTAACAACGGCTGGAAAGTTTGCCGTGGGACGTCTTAGAGGCGTTTCGAGAATATCGAGCCACGATTTACTGCAACGTGATCCGTGCTTGTGATCTTCCACAAAGGAACCAAATCGGTAAAGTACCACCGTAGAGAATAATCAACCGATAACTGTGACCGACGGAAAGGGAGGCGTCGAGACAATCGTTGAAAATTATAAATAATAATAATATCTAGGTCTAGAGGACAATATATATACTACATAATTGACCGATACTACTACACATAAAGTTTAACAAAATTTACTAGGACTATATAAAGAATTATAAAAATGAACGATAAAAAAAAGAGAGAAAATATACAAAAGTATTTATTAGAATTTTCAGAAAGTTACGATTATCTAGAAAGAAAGGGGGTTATTTAAAAGAAAAACAGTGTTGAAAAAGTGACACGCAGCCGGTAACCTGTGCCACGAGAATCTGTTAAAAATTTTCCGAACTTCTTGTTTCGGTATTATTAAAATCCTGCTCGCCGTCCGTTTGAACGATAACGGACGGGATCGTTAATCGATGCAGGAACCAGGTGTCATTATATCGTGTTACTTTTATTAACGATACGCGACACGGGACTTTGACCTTTATTTGTTCATTCTGTTAGACGATCGGAGGCGATTTGCATTCGACGGCCAGGGACCGCTCGAACACCATTGAGTCGAATATGTACATACAACGGACATCGACGTCTCGTACCTTTGTTTGCCCCGGGATCCACTGTACATTTTCGAGCGACGTAAATTCAACTTCAGAAGATTCAAATTGCAACGGACCGTTTAGGTTAATCCTACGTAATTTAACTGTAACTCCTCTGTCCTTTTCCCGTTTATAAATTACTAGCTTTCTGTTTTGCTCGCGTGAAGTTCGGGACTTGGAAAAATTACTTTTTTTCAAATAAAATTTTTAAATCGAATCGAAAAGAAAGAAAAAAATAGAAGAAGAAAATATATTATGTTATTACATTTATTCCCCGTTATTCGGACAACTTTTCACCTCCTGTAGATGGAATTTCCAAAAAATTCCTAGAATTACTTTCCAGACATTTGTATAAGTAGCATTTTAAAGTAAAATACCAGTGGGATATCTCTAGAAAATATATTTTAACCCTTTTCACTTTTAGGGGTTGAATTTTGAAATATCCTTTCTTAGCGGACGGACGCCTACGTGATAAAAACAATTTACGTTTCAAATGTCACGTTCCTAGGTTAAACGGCTTTGCGTTGATGATCCAGTCAGTAATGACTTCTCCTTTTATACACATAAAAGTAGAGATTATACATACAAAGTTACCAATGGAAGGCGAATTTCTTTTCTCCGAAGAAATTCGTTGCAACTTAACACGTAACACCCTTTCGAAGGGAATCAGTTCGTCAAGAATCCACACTTCGTCAAGTGTCGAGATTCGGATGAAAAATTTCGGCCACCTGCTCGAATGTATTTTCTGTTCGTGAACAGCTTTGATCCTTTTTCCAGGTCTGTGGAGATAGATTTTCCTTTTTTCATTCGGATAAACCGTCCGAAATTCCATCAAATTCGAGGGTGGGGGATTTTGCGATTTGATACAAGCTATCTATAGGCCTCTCGACGTGACAATAATATTGGGTACTGGAAAACACGTGTCTGTTAAATAAACTCTTTAAAATCTGACACCCGGTGAGGGTTGGCTGTCGGTTGGGAGAAAGGGGTGTCTTGACCCCAATTTTACGGTCTCTCCGTCCTGCGGAGAGTCTATAACATACAGGATTCTCGAAGACACATCTCTTTCGACCCTTGTTCCGATATGTTCGTTTCGTTCTTGACCCTCTGTGATATATACATACACCCTCGCTCGTAACTAGTTACAACACCTGTGGTCTGTACGATGAAAATGTGACCTTTCGTAAGAATTTGATAGGATCAGTCGTGAGTTCGAAAATTATTATACATTTTTATATATATATTGTAAAGAGTTTTGAATTATTTAAATCGATCCCCTCGAATAGCTTCGAAACCGTTAATGTTACCGAAGAAAGTGCTTCAGATAAAAATTGAACTTTGGTTTCGAAGAGGGGGGAATAGTTCGATGTGAATAGTTTCTTTTTGTAGTCGGTGGAAGATATACGATGGTCAAATTATCCATGTGTCAAATGTATAATGTATGTATGTCACAATATGTCATCAATACATACTGTCAATGATTTCAAAGATATTCAAAGGGACTCTATTTAAACAACTCACCCTACACTTACATATCAGGCCACGTTTATTAATTCCATAGTAGTATAAGGCGTTGTTCGTCGAGCTTTAATATCCTCCAAGCAATTTCGATAATTCAAAGAATTTCTTTCAGGCCTTCGGCTATTTCGTAACGGCTTGTAACATTTTACTGCATATTCAATATCTCTCCTAATAAATAGTTTTACGGGCGAAAGTTTATGTACCTTGTCCCATTTTATATTTCGACTAACTGCGTCTTTTTCTCGAATTTCTGGAAGCTGTTTTATCTCATCCGACATTTTTCTTCGCAGCGTGTCGTTCGTCGATCGTGAGGTGGTGGAGCAGCCAAGGGAAGAATCGTGGATGGACCACCCATATCCTCGTGTATCCATTGATATTCACGATTCTCCACGATGCTGCAAGAGCTGAACACCGATTTCTTCAAGGCACGCACTCCGGACACGGAGAAGACGAGCTTCCAGTCGATCATCGCCAGTTCGCGAACGCTGAGGAAGGGCGACGGTTCCGGTGAGTGTTTTTCTTCCCTAAAACAAAACAATTGTCTCAAGAGAGAACGTCATCGCAGTAGAGAACGAACACACGGGGGAAAATACGGTGGGCGATGAAATTATTAGGAAAAATATGTTTTTTCTTCTCTTTTGTTTCTTGGTGCTTTGCGTAGAAATGAGATCACAATATACTAATAATAATGTTTATTTTAAAACTTTTTGATACAAAGATAGTATGAATATAAACAAGGACACGTGAATAAAAGATGAAAGAAAAAAATACAGTAGCAATGGTAAAAATATAACAATTATTTAAGACTAACTAATAATGTGTGTCTAGATGATCCATACACTGGATGACATTTTTAAACAATTGTCCACTGAAAGTACATAAAGCAAAAACAACTTAAACCTAGCCTGTGTGTAATTATAACGAAAACACAGTTAAAAATCGTAACATCGTCGATTTATACAGGTGGGCTCTAATAATTTGATCACCCACCGTATTCCTGGAACATTTCTCATTGGGCAACGATGTTTAAATTATCGAACCCTCGAGAACGACGGTCGTTTCTTTCGTTGTCTTTCGATAAACACGGAGAGGGACTGTCTTTTTTTCTCTTCGAGAAAAATAAATGGATCGAACAATTACCGCGAGAGATGAAAGAAGGTTTTCTGGGAAAGGAGTGATCGATATTATAAACAATTCGGAGTAACTTCAACCGCGAACGATATTTTACAAACGGAATTGTAAAATCTATTTACAGAGATGCTTTTGCGCCATTTTTCTGGTCCGTACTGAATTTCTCGGACCAACAACAATTATTTCAGTTCACTCACTAGATCGAATATGTACTAGAATTTTTACTTTCGAATATTACTATGTTTAATAGTATTATTCTCCCATATAACTAACATCTGGATAACTTCCCTCATCGGTGAATCGTCTGTCACAAACGAGTAAAACGTAGTAACGATGAAAACGAGTAAATATTTTCGTGTGGACGACAAACAAAATGGCGTCGTTCTCGCGTCTCTGTCACAGATGTCACCTCGCGAAGACAATTCAAAACTTAAAAGTCATTACGTTCCCGATTACATACCTCGATCTCGCCGCCGGTTCCGCGGACTGGTTAAAGTTAAATTGCGTTTCCGCGACAGAAGCAACAAAAGGTGAGGGCAGCAGAGGGAATAGAAAGGTTTTCCTGTATCATGAAAAACGCGTGTGTGTGTATCCTCAGCGGAAAGTAATTTCTGTCGGCAGGGCCGTTTCTGGCGGGGGTGTAAAAGGTACCCCCGCACCTGGGCGGCCGTAGATCGTATATTATATGTAAAATTCTAGTTGGCAAGTATAATACTCAAAACTTTTTTGAACATTTTAGACAAATAGAATTCAATCAAATTAATTTTATACGTAATCTTTGTAACACTATTCATATACAAGAATGAACTATCTTTATCGACAGCCCAAAATAGTATATGATATTTAATCGTATTTATTGGATTAAATTCGTGTAGGTAATTAATAATTGCAATTCATATACCTCTTACATGATAAATGTTTAAGAAAAGCTATGTATATGTATAGATGTAAAAACAAACACTGCATAACAAATTCTTAATTACATAATATTAAATTAATAAGGGCGACGATACTGTTTTTCTACTTGGGCGGCCAACAACTCAACGGCCCTGTCTGTCGGTATTGTTCGTTATTTTTCACCGCGTGCGTTACGCCGCAACGCGTCCCGCCAGTGGAATTCGATTCCTGGAAACGGTTTTCGCGCGCGAAAGCAGCTGCGCGAAACAGACGCCGGTACGCGAAATCTAATTGTTAAGTACACGGATAATGTCCATTAACGGGATTAAATTGTTCCGACGCAGCTGCTATTTTCCGTACGCGCGTTCTGGGCGTTCACGCGTAATTCAACGGCGAACGAATCGTGCCTGTATCGTGAACATTGTGTGTTATCGGTCGCTGGAAAACTGAGGTAGGATTCTTCGAGGAAAACAACAGTCTTGAAAGGAGATATCCATGACACGGGTTTCTCTTCTAGATCCATTTTACGAATAGAAAATACAATTTGGTCTTTCGTTGAGAACACGGGCGACTCGCTCTACTGGTATGTCGAACTTAATATACTGTTTACTACTGGAGCCACAAGCGTAACGTCTCCGGCTGCAAAGGCTCTCCAGAGTCTCCAGAGCCCCGAGATCGCATTGCTGTCCACGCTTTTTGAGAAGGCGTTACAAAATTTTCGGAGAAACGAAAGAGAATCGTGGACATGTCGAAGGTACGCGAAAACACGTGAAACTTCGATAATTGTTATGAGCGTCGTTAGAAACGAAGTATCGATCTGTAGCGAAGATCTATCGACCGTCGAAGGGATCTGTAACTGTGGCAACATTTACCGACTTCAATCAAAGCTTCAACATGTGTATAACGAATATAAATCATCGAAATATATTAATCAAATTTTCATTACCGCCTTAGATCAACAAAGTTGAAAAAATGCGACATTTATTATTTTCTTCGCGATTCCGACCAATTGCAACTTTTTCCAAATTTTGTCGACACTTCACTTAGTAAACTAGTCCTAACTTCATAAAAAAAAGAACTCAAGTCACTTGGTCCGGTTTTAAAAAAATTGTTCCGTTTTATAGGGTGTGCGACGACTTATTTGATTCACTGTACATTGTACTTGTCCGTTAACAAGCATGATAGCGAAAATTGTTCGACTTGAATTAACCATATACGGAAACAGAAACACGTGGGCGAGGAGGGCGAGAGGAAGGCGCGAAAGGGCGAGGGGCGGGGGGTGCGGACGGCGTAGGAAATTACTATGAGCTTGGTATATCGGACGACTCTGTATGAATAATTCATCGGTGTGAAAGTAAAGCAAAAGAGAGAGAAAGAGAGATAGAGAGAGAGAGAGAGAGAGAGAGAGAGAGAGAGAAACGAAAACAATGTATCGGGTAAAGACAACGTTCCTGACGCGGGACCCTTTAAATATTCATGGGAACAGCCACGGTCATATGACGCAGATTACGAGAAATCAACGAGCTATACCCTGAAATTACACGTGATATCTCTATTCTCGATCGATAATCGCGAAAGACGCGAACATTCGAACCGGGATGAACAAGAATCGCGGGAAACTCCAATGACTGGTTTCGATCCTCGTGATCACCCCACGTGTTACGAGCTTTCATCGTACGATATTCAAAGATCGAGTCCACTGTCCGATCGTTTCGAATTTCCAGGTGATTGTTTAATCAAGAAATCACGTGCGACGTACTCGGGCCCACTTTGAAGCAAGGCGGAAATGTTTTCAGCACCTCGTAAATTTGTTTTTTGTTCGAGGAGTAAGGTTACCTGGATTGAAAGGGTGTTCTGATACGGGCGCCTTTTCTGTACTCGTCGACAAACTGCCGCATATTTTCAATGTACAATATTTATATTCAAATTGAAAATTATTATTCCATAACGCTATTGTTTCTATTATCATCGCTATTATTTCTACTGGACTTTAATCCATCCGTCTCGAACGATTTTCAAGAGATTCGGGAGGTGGAGGCAGGGAGTCGAGTTGGTCCGCGTTCAGACACAATTCTTCCGCCCCAGATACGTACATACATACATACTTACGTTCACTCTGTCGAAGCGTTAACGTGAAAATCGAAGGGCGACCGTTTCCGAAAAAAGAAAGTTTCGGGGGTGCGTGAAGACGCGTTTCGAATAACGGGGCGTCGAATCGTGGTGTACAAGTCGATTACCGTATAGCTTGTGTGGGCCGGAAATCTGGCCATGAAATTCTGATCCGATAAAATCCCTCTTTTTCCGACATATGTATCGCCCCTGTTGATTTCCCAAAATACATCGACGGAGTACGGATTTTCCAAAGCAGAAGTTTTGCCCGTCTTACGCCACTTCGGTCGTTTCAACGAAATTCAAACAGCTTCGTAATCCTTACTGACTAGAGTCGTCGATCTGTCGTGTCTTGACAATGTATGGCCGACTGTCGATTGGCCAGGTACTTAATTAATTTTTCCTCTCTGTATGATTCTTCGATATACATAATTATATTCGCACTGGACAATTCCGATCCGATAGATCTTGTTACATAATAATTAGTAAATTAGTATAACAGACGGTGGGGACGTTTTAAATCGTTGCTACCGCAAACGCGAAAGCAACAGGTGCCATTTGTACGGCGATCGATCTCGTTGCTTTCGCCGACGAAACTTTCTTTTGTTTAACCCTACCGAGGAATCACTTATTGGTATTTATAATTCGAGTAGTCAAAGTACGTAGATGCACGAGAAAAATACATATTAATCCCGTGAACAACGATGATGGAATGTAATTGACATTTTGAACCGAATTTTCGAGAGTTTCGTCCAACTCGATAGCTCCCAATGATTTAATTTGAGTTTACAGTTGTTTATGCAAATTCGAATGAAAGGAAAGCTGAATCGACAATGAAATCTGTTCAAAAAAACATGGGCTAAAGTATACAATTTATAACAAAAGATTCTAATGTTCTCAATATATAGACCAGGTGTCCTGTTACTTACGAAGGGTAGCGTATATAATAAATTTATCGTGAATTCACACGTAATTCATTATTCCCCGCTGTGTATACACAACAAGACAATCGTTATTCGCAACTTGCAGAAATTTATCGCCGATTTCTATGTGTTTTCCCCTTGCAGATTACATCGTCAGTCCCCATTACAGACACAGTCCCGCGTACGACGAGGCTTATCAGAACTCGTTGGAGGACCCGGAGAAGTTTTGGGGCGAGGTGTCACGGTGCATCGACTGGAGTAAACCGTGGACGAAGGTCTTGGACAACACCAGGTCGCCATTCACGAAATGGTAACTTCATTTGTAATGTATATCCGTCGTCGGGCGATCGTCGAGACTCTGTACAGCTCGTTAATCTTTCATGAATCCATCGGGTAGTATTTGTCCGTGAAACGACGCCTTCGTACGATAACCCGTTACAAAAGAAAAATGATAAAAATCCTTCTTGGTGATTTCGAACGATAACTCTGTTATTAAAGAAATGGCAAAGCCCTAGTTGATGCATTTAAACGATAACTCCGTTATTTAAAAATTGTAAAATCCCACTTAATGAATTTGAACGGTAGCTCGTTATACAAGAATATGGTAAAAACACGTTGGTAGGTTCGTTGGCGGGGAATTGAACGCCTGTTACAACGCAGTGGACCGCCACGTGCACGCTGGAAACGGTAACAAAACGGCGTTGATCCACGACAGCCCGTTGATCTCGACGATACGACGTGTGACGTACAACGAGATGTTCGAGAAAACCTCGAAGATGGCTGGTGCTTTGGCCGACCTTGGCGTACGAAAGGGTGACGTGGTTGTCATCTACATGCCGTTGATACCCGAGACGATAATCGCCATTTTGGCGACCGCGCGTCTTGGTGCGGTTCACTCTGTTGTGTTCGGCGGTAAGAATCGCTTTGTTACACTCGCTACACCGTATACAAGTATCCGGGCACAGTGTATTATCAATATTTGAATGTATAATGGACTTTTACGATATTGCCGCTTTCACGCAGACAAATTCGCTCGCTAAGGAGGTACTATTTTTCTTTGAACAAGTTTACGACAAGTTTACGACAGTAAATGATCTAAACCGCATAGAAGTACCTACAATGGAAGTTAAAAGAAGGTAGTTAAAGCTCTTGATTCTTTCGTATACATACATACGTAGTATATTCCATGTGTACAATTCTTGTTTAACTTTGGCCATGGTATACTTTTATCGACATTATTTGTTAAGAATTTGTGTTGCTTCCTAACAAATTAAATGTATTCCATTTTGATAAATGAGAATAATAAGAATCTCTGAAGTCACATACACTCATAGAATATTCATAGATTTCCATCATAAGTGTCCGGATACTTACGGACGGAGTAGTGTACATCCTATGGCCTATGTTCGATTCACTTGTTCGTTCTCTATAAGTACTATTCGCAGGATTCGCCGCGAACGAGCTCGCCACACGGATAGATCACGCGAAACCGAAGGTGGTGATCGCCGCCAGTTGCGGCCTGGAACCCACCAAAGTCGTACAGTATGTTTTATCAGTCTGTCCTCTTGCCTATGACACGCTAGAACCACCAAAAAAAAAAAAAAAACAGTCGAAACGACTGGTTCGTGAACTTTTATAAAAAATTCTTAAGATATAACGATGTATTTTCCAGCAATTCTTTGCGACTTTTATCGCCGTATGTATATAGATATAGAAACACGTTCGACTTCGGTAGTTCTAGCATTCGAACCGTGATTTTCTCTTTGTACACGAAACTGTCTAATCCACGCGCTCCCAGATACACCACAATGCTGAACGCCGCGTTGGACATCATTTCCGTGACGAAACCACGGTGCATCGTATTCCAGAGGAGAAACGCGTGGCTGAGCCCGTTGCTCCCGGATCAGCTCGACTGGGACGACCTGATGGAACGATCGAAGCCTCATCCGTGCCAACCGGTCGAGGCGAACGATCCTTTGTATATTCTGTACACGTCGGGCACTACAGGTAGCCTGATTCTGCCTACGTTTAGGGGTTTTTAATTTTTGGGTCAAACTAATTTTAAATGTAATTAAAAAACGAATTGATTGGCCGGTCTCGTAGTTCGACTACAATCGTGGAGATTGTGTCTCGAGTGTCGACAAATTTTTGGGGGAAGGGGGACCATTTCGTGGGAAAATTGAACTCTAAAGGATTCTTGCGATAACGTTCCGGCCCGCTAGAATTATAGACAATATGGGACACGTTCAAAGAAACTTTCTGCCCGAAGGTCAACCGAAAGGGATCCTGAGAACGGTCGGCGGACACTTGGTCGCTGTTTGCTGGACGATGAAAACGGTTTACGGGATGGACAAGGATTCCGTTTGGTGGGTGGCCTCCGACATGGGCTGGGTGGTCGGTCACTCGTACATTTGCTACGGGCCCCTCGTCTACGGCGCGACCAGCGTGATGTACGAGGGAAAGCCTGACAGGACACCCGACGCAGCCCAGTACTTCAGGTTCGAATTTCCCTACGAACGACATAGTCGACGGACAGGCTATATGTTGACATTTTGATCTATGTAAACACACACCCTGCCGTTCATAAATGCAGTAGAATCGTGATAACTGCTCGCTAGATAAATATCCATTAGGAATGCTCCAACTGCTCACACGCACTACTTATACAACACGTGCACCTCACTCTCTGTCGCCTTCTGTAACTAATAATTGGCTCGAATGACGTCCTATTACCTTTCAATAATTACCCGTTCCTAGAACTGCTCGCTTCTAGAGCCCCAAATGCAAGAAATTATCGCGAGTTTACTGTATCAGGACACCTGGCCTATACGAAGAAAATCTGACGTTTCATAAATATTATACATTTTGGTCCACTTTAACTTAATTCATGTATGTATGTAACTGTTGTCCGTCGAGCTTCAAAATTCAGAAATTGTTCTTAAATTTTTCTCCTCAAAACTATGAACACGTTTCCGATTTATGGAGGTACTTTCTTAAGTGGTTTAATATAGGGAACTTTCGCCTATGAGGTGCGGAAATATTGTCAGTTTACGATGACTGTTCCAAGATAGTCCCGAAGTTTCGTACATTTATCCAGGATTTACTGTATTTATTTCAGACCTTCGACGATCTCGTAAAGCCTTATTTCGTTCACTTTGTATACGACACGTTTTAACTAACACGAACAGGAATGTGTTATGGACACCTTGCGTGTCCTTGTCCGTTTCTATAAGATGACACAATTTGAAATTGATCGAAGAATCCGCGTTTTCGCAGGGTAATCGAGCAGCACAACGTAAACGCGCTGTTCTGCGTGCCGACAGCCCTTCGTGTCATAAGACGCGCTGACATGGACGTGGTGAACGGTCGAAAATATTCCACGGAATCGTGAGTCCTTTAGTCCCGTAAGAACGAACTTAGATCGTTAGGATACGATGAAAACACACGTGCACGATACTCCGTTACAGATTGAAGACGGTGTTCGTCGCCGGTGAGTTCTGCGACTACGAGACGAAAATCTGGGCGGAACAGGCATTCAAAGTGCCCATTCTGAATAATTGGTGGCAGTCGGAGACCGGACATCCGATCACAGCGTTGTGCCTGGGATACGACCATCATCCCAGTCTCCCGAAAAACAGCACCGGTCTGCCGATTCCTGGTTACCACAGTACGCTCCGTTTTCTTTCGATGATGCTTTTAACCCTCCTCTTGTCGGACTAGGGTCGATTGAGATAAAATATCTTCGAGACACCATTGTATCCTACAAAAAATATTCCTTGAGAATTTTCTAAAGAACGTAAGGGAAATAGTTTACAAGCGAGGCTCATTTCTTCCAGTCGATATTTTACGGGAGGATGGCAGCAAGGCCGAGGCCCACGAGCTCGGAAGAATCGCCATAAAATTGCCGTTACCACCTGGCTGCATATCCACGTTATACCAGGCCGACGACAGATTCAAGGAGATCTATTTCTCGAGGCATTCGGTAGGCCCGATTTTTCATTGAACTTGTTCGACCGTTCGTTAGCTTGTATTACCATTAATACGCGCGATCCGTCAGGGTTACTACGACACCATGGACGTCGGTTACAAAGACGAGCGCGGGTTCGTTTACGTGATGGCAAGGGACGACGATGTGATCAATGTGGCTGGTCATAGATTATCCACAGCAGCGTTGGAGGACGTTATTATGGCGCATCCGGATGTGACAGATGCTGCCGTTGTTGGTGTACCAGACCCTACCAAAGGAGAAGTCCCTCTGTGTCTTTATACAATGAGACCAGGTGAGAGTTTGGGGAACATTATAATGATATACGTATTGGGCAATCGGTACAAGTAATTAATATTATTAATATCGGAACTGGAAATTTTAATATTGATCTCGGTGAAATTGTTACTCTCTAATACTTACGAAAGAATATGGTAACAGGGAGCCTGTAATAAATCGTGTCGTTGAGATTATCCGAGAATCCGTTTCTCCGTACAGAGGCGACAAAGAACGAGGAACAGATCAACGAGGAGCTGATATCCGGTGTAAGAAGTCTGATAGGACCGATAGCGTCATTTCGAACCGCGGCCGCTGTACGGGATTTACCTCGAACGCGTTCCGGAAAGATAATTCGCAAGTCGATCGCGAATCTGGCTCGCTCGAAGCTCGTCAAGGTGAGGTTCCGCCTTGATAATAAGATGAACGTTTTTTTTTTTTGTAAAGTAGGTGACGGAAACGGAAGAAATGTGAAATGAAATTTTCTAGATATCATTTACGAGATAAGAGTATTTATATCGTTTATTCATGTTCACTGTTCGCAAAATCGTAAAATATATACCGTTTCTCTTCATTTTATCCCATTTTAGATCTCAAGTACAATAGAGGACGCGTCGGTGTATCGCGAGATAAAAGAAGTACTTCAGAAGCTCGGATACGCCAAATTAGCGCCGGATCCTCAATGATAAAGTGTAGTTAAGCTTTTACCATTTTTTATTATAAACTTTCTCTGTTCTTCATAATAATCGTATATAAAATGTAATAAACCTACATACGATATATTAGCTGTGACACGCAATAGGAGTGTGTGCTTGAGAAAGACGCGTCCGATAAAACCTCTAGACCATCCGACAGTTAATACTTATAAAATTGCACCAAGGACTATTTTCTTCTCTTTTTTTTTGTAACATTGTTTTGGAACAGTACAATAAAGTGAACAGCTTTAAAAACACTTGTCGGGGTCTTCGTGAAGAACATATGTAACGAGGTCGAGGTTTCAAGCAACTTAATCGTAGCTTCGCTCTCACCGTTAGGCCTTTTCTTTTCTACAATAATTACATTCGAATGATTCGGTAAAAGAAAAACAAAAATAGAATAAGAAAAGACTATTTTTAGTAAGCCCTTATTACGTTGGTACTTCTATTCGATACAAAGCAAGAGAACCAGAAGAGAAAAAGGTGTATCTCGCCATCTTGCTTCGATGTTCCAATTGTAGTATCGTATATTACACAATTTTAATAATACAACAGATTCCGTGAAACGAGCGTTAACGAACAGCTGATAGAAGTGAGATTGATTTGGTGACGTTCTATTAATAGGCTTCGTTGGATAACCGGTAAAGAAACGTGTAGAGATTTACAATTTAAAGAAAACGAACGATGAGGATGACTAACGTAGAAACATCTCTGAACCGAACGGCACAGAAAGAAATGAAGCAGTAATAACGTGTAAAGAAAGCACTCACAACAAATGTCTGCTTTGAAAATTGTCTATATTAACTTTCTTTCGATTAAATCGCGACATTTAATTTGTTTTCGTTTGTTTCTTTTTGTATCGCATTTATAGCTAGAAATCATTCGAAACTCTTCGGGAGAAGCACAATGTTAAGAACAATCTGGTGTTATTAGACACGTGGTACATCGACACAATTACACGAACGTTGGCGGCGTCGAACGCGAATCGTATATTTTTCTCACGGAACAAGTACGTGCAAGAAAAAAAAAGCAAATGAACCAACCAATATACAACCGTATGAAAAGCCACCTTAACATCGAAATTAGTAGAGCACAATTTTTTTTGTTGCAAATTTGTTTTTAATCACAATGTAATAAGAAACAGTATAATAATAATAATAGTAATAATAATAATAA